>NW_006921738.1:84671-91612 GCF_000298275.1 Orycteropus afer afer | reverse complement strand
GGACACTGGGAAGAGGTAACTATGGGAAGGAAGTGGGAGGGGAGCTGTTGCACTGTGGTAAACTGTGGTCAATGACATGAGACAGAGTATATGTGAACTGCTGTATAGAAAGTGAATTTGCTCTGTAAATCTTCACCCAAATCACAATAAAAAAAAAAAAATCCATTAACAGTTATGAGATAGGCAGACAATATGTTAGTCCACTAAGATGAAGACTCTGCTACATGCAGGGTCCAAGCATGCAAAAAGCTCTAAGACCTTTCTCAACGCTTCTCCTTATATACTGGAAGCAGACCACATTCCCTAAGGCAGCTATTCAGCTGCTCACTGCAGAGTCCACCATGGAGGTGATTACCACTCATCATGGAGAATAACCACATCCAGCTTTCCAACCACTCAAAACCAGGCCCAGCCAAGTTGACACATAACCTTAACTACCACAAGTACTGAAAGAGCTTAAGAAGAGAAGTTTAACATTTTCTTTATGTAACTCCATTACTTTAGTTACCACTGTATGCTTTATAGTAATTTATTTCAAAAAATTGTAAATATAATAGTGGTTAAATAAGTGAATAGAACACACATTAATATATTTGTCAATGCTATGCCAATACCATAATTTACATAGCAAAATATATTTAGACAATTTACTGTTTTTACATAACACATTATACTAAAATAATATTTAATAATATATTCTTTGAAAGATATATCTAGAGTATGGTTTGAGTCTACTATGTCTCTTCACTAGCAAAAATTATTAAGTAAATTATTCTAAATTGTTGTTAGGTGCTGTAGAATTGGCAAAAGGATAAAACACTGTCTGGTCTTGCACCATCCTGTAGTCAATTCCATCTTGAACCCATCACTGCAACCACTGTGTCAATCCATTTCATTGAAGGTCTTCCCCTTTTTCCCTGACCCTCCCTTCCCAATAACCCACCCCCCATGCCCCCACAGTTATGTACTCCTGTGTGTCCTGCACTTCCTCCTTGCCAGTGTTGCCCCTCTGCTGCCCCGTGATCAATTGTTCCAAGTGATGCCTGTCCATAGAGTAAGTGGGTGTGTCACCCTAGGTTGAGTGGTCTGCATGTATGTCTTGTTTACTATTGGGCTGAGAGCCAGCCCCTGGGAGTGAGTTTTATTCCAGGCCCAAAATGTATCCCAGAGCCATAGTATTGGGGGTCCTACAAGACTCCATCCCACCAGTAATTCTGGTCTTTATTGTGTTTTTGAATTTTGTTCCATTATTCCTCCCATTCTATCCAGGATCTCCAGTTTTGATCCCTTCCCAAGTGACTGGCATTGGTAGCTGGGTACCATCTACTTCTTCTGATCTTAAGGTCCATCATGTCCTAGGGCTGATTGCTTCCAAGTGCCTATGGTTTTTTGCACTCTTCTTCACTTCCAACAATAGGAGACCATTAGCTGCATCTTAGGTGGCTGCTTGAAAGCTTTTAAGACCTGAGTTGCTACTCACCAATTTAGGTTGTAGAACAAGATTTTTATGTATTTTGTTGTGCCAATTGAGTCTGGTGTCCCCCAATACTATGGTCCTGAGTTGGTAGATACACTGCATCTCTCTTCCACAGTGTCTGGCTGTGAGGGATTGCTCTCTGTCTTCTGTTGTTTCTGTAAAGATTGCAGGTATTTTGTATCACTGATATCTGTGCATGATTGGCCTCAGCTAAATCTATCCTTGGTCTAGACTATAATCCTGTTCACTGACCCCCATCTGATCTTCTCAGATGTTTATTTGTTTAACTGCATCCTGGTGTTTGGTGTTAATGGTAATACAGTATTGTGGATATACTCCTATTAGCCTCTGTTGTCTATATCTTATGTGCACAATCAGGCATCCTCCCTTTCCCTAATGTTTTCATGGTGGTCACAGACTCTTTCCATACCATCCCTCCTCTTACCCACTTCCATGTGTGGGCCCCAACTAGCCTGAAATTATTCCCTTGCCTTCCCTCCCAAACCCAGTAACCTACAAAGTGAGTTCCCTTCCTTAAGCAAACCCCTCCTTGTCTTTTTACAGTAATGGTCTCATATAATATTTTTCCTTCTGTGATTGACTTATTTCACTCAGCATAATGTCCTCCAGGCTCAGCCACATTGTGAGATGATTCAGTATCCTTCATTGTTCTTTAATGTAGCATAGTATTCCATCGTATGAATGTACCGCAATTTGGTTATCCATTCATCTGTTGATGGGCAAGTAGGCTGTTTCCATCTTTTTGCTTTAAAAGATTAGTCATTAAAGAGATGCAAATCAAAACAATGATGAGATATCATTTCAACCCAGCAATAATAGCAAAGTTCAACAGGACAGAAAATAACAAACACTGGAGAGGTTACAAGGAGATGGGAACTCTTGTGCATTGTTGGTGGGATTGTAAAATGATACAACCATGTGGCAAACGGTATGGTGTTTCATTAAAAAACTGAAAATAGAAATACAATTTGACCCAGCAATTCCATTACTAGGAATACATCATAAAAAGGTGAGGGGCAGGACACAAATAGACATATGTACACCTATGTTCATTGCAGCCCAATTCACTATAGCAAAGAGATGAAAACAACATAAATGCCCATCAACAGATGAATGGATAACCAAATTATGGTACACTTACACGATGGAATACTATGCTACATTAAAGAATATTGAAGGATATGCAAATCGTCTCACAACATGACTGAGCCTGGAGGACAAAAGAGTGAGCTCTGGCGGCATAGTGCCTAAGGCATTTGTCTGCTAATCAGAAGGCTGGTGGTTCAAACCCACTAGCCACTCCTTGGAAAGAAGTTTGAGCAATCTATTTCCATAGTGATTCTGCCTTGGAAACCCAAGGAGGGGGTCACTATGAGTCAGATCCAACTCGATGGCAGTGAGTTAATGACTAAAGATCATGAGCAATTTTTCATGTTTTTTGGCCTCCACCATATCGTCTTTAGTGAAGTGTCTGTCCATGTCTCTTGCCCATTTTTTGGTTGAATGATTTGTTTTTTGGTGTTGAGGTGTTGAAGTTTTCTATAGATTTTGGAGATAAGTCTTTTGTCATATATGTCATAGGCAAATATTTTCTCCCAATCTGTAGCTTCTCTTTTTACCCTTTTGAAGTCTTTCACTGAACTAAAGAATTTAATTTTTAAGAGGTCCCAGTCATCTAGCTTCTCTTCTACCTTCCATGCATTCTGGGTTATGTTTGATGGTCTATTTATGCCATAAATTAGGGCTCTTAGGTTTGCCCCTATTTTTTATTTGACTAATTTTATAGTTTTGGATTTTACATTTAAATATTTGATCCAACTTCAGTTTGTTTTTGTGTATGGGGGAGGTATGGATCTTGTTTCGTTTTTCTGCAAGTGGATATCCAATTTTGCTAGCACCATTTGTTAAAGAGGCTGTCTCTTCTTCATTTAATGGGTTTTGGACTTTTGTCAAAGATCAGCTGTCCATAAATGGATGGGTCTATTTCTGGGTTTTTTATTCTGTTCCATTTGTATATCTATCATTGTACCAATACCACACTGTTTTGACTACTGTGGCTGTATAGTAGATTTTAAGATCCAGGAGTATAAGACCTCCCACTTTGTTCTTCTTCTTCAGTAGTGCTATGCTTATCTGAGGTCTCTTTCCTTTCTATATGAAGTTAGTAATGGTTTTCCCATATCCTTAAAAAAAAAAAAAATGTTGGTTTCTGGATCAGGATTGCATTGAATGTGTAGATGGCTTCAGGTCATATTGACATTTTCACAATATTCAGTCTATCTATCCATGAACAAGGCAGATCCTTCCATTTATGCAAATACCTTGTCTCCTGTAGTAGTGTTCTATAGTTTTCTTTCTATAGGACTTTTGTGTCTGTGGTAAGATTTATTCCTAGATATTTATTTTTAGTAGCTATTTCAAATGATATTGTTTCCCTTATTTATTTTTCAGCGGTCTCTTTGTTGGTGTAGAGGAATCCAACTGGTTTTTGTATGTTGACTTTGTATCCTGCCACTTTGCTGAACCTCTCTATTAGTTCCAGTAGTATTTTTTTTTGTTTTGTTTTGTTTTGTTTTTTGCTGAGTTCTTGGGTTTTCCATGTACAGGATCATGTCATAAGAGAGATAGGTTTACTTCTTCTTTGCCAATTTGGATGCCTTTTATTTTTCTTTCTTGCCTTATTGCCCCGGCCAGGATGTCTAATACAATGTTAAATAGGAGTGGTGATAGAAGGATCTCTGTCTCATTCCCATTTGTAAGAGGAATACTTGAAGTCTTTCTCCATTAATAATAAAGGTGGCCATTGACTTTGCATGTATAGACTTTATTATGTTGAGGAATTTCCCTTCTATCCCTATTGTACTGAGAGTTCTGAACAGGAACAGGTGTTGTATTTTATCAAATGTTTTTTTCTGCATTGATTCATATACTCATATGGTTCTTTTCTTTTGTTTCATTATGTGGTGCATTACATTGATTGGTTTTCTGATGTTGAACTATCCTTGAGGTTGAGCCATCCTTGAATAACAGATATAAATCCCACTTGATCAGAGTGTACTATTTTTGTATATGTTGTTGGACTCTGTTGGCTAGGATTTTATTGAAGATTTTTGTATCTATGTTCACGAAGGATATTTGTCTGTACTTTCCCTTTTTAGTGGTGTCTTTCTCTGGTTTAGGTATTACTGTTATGCTTGTTTCATAAGATGAATTTGGGAGTATTCCGTTTTTTTTCTATGATCTGGAATAGCTTGAGTAGTATAGGTGTCAACTCTTCCCTGAATATTTGGTAAAACTCTCCAGTGAAGCCATCAGGGTCTGAACTTTTTTTTTGTGGGACGTTTTTTTCATGACCTGTTCAATTTCTTCCTTTATTATAGGTCTGTTCAAGTATTCTATCTCTGAGTGGGATAGTTTAGGTAGATCTCTTCTAGGTTCTCAAATCTGTTGGAGTACAGTTTTTCATAATATTCTGTCAGTATCTTTTTAATTTCAGTTAGTTCTGTTGTGATGACACCTTTTTTTTTTTGTTTACTATTCTTGCAATTTACATCTTTTTCTTTTGTTAGATTTGCCAGTGGTTTGTCAATTTTGTTAATCTTTCCAAAGAACCAGCTTCTCGTTTTGATTCTCTCTATTGTTTTTTTTTTGTTTGTTTGTTTCATTTAATTCTGCTTTGATCTTTATTATTTCCTTACTTCTAGATACTGTAGGATTATTTTCTTGTTCTTCTTCTAATTGTTGGAGTTACTGAGTTAGAGTGTTGAGTTTGTTACTTTGCTCTTTTTTGATGTATGCATTCATTGCTATAAACTGACCTCTGAGTACTGCCTTCACTGTGTCCCATAGGTTTTGGTAAGATATATCTTCATTCTCATTTGTTTCTAGGATTTTTTTTTTTTAATTTCACTTTTTATTTCTTCTATTACCCAGTAGTTTTAGAGCAGTGTATTGTTCAACTACCATATGTTAGATGTTTTCTACTTGCTCTTCCTATTATTAATTTCTAATTTTATAGCATTGTCATCTGAGAAGATGCTTTGTAGTATTTCAATATTTTTGAATTTGTTGAGGCTTGTTATAAGTCCTAACATATGATCTATTCTGGAGAATGATCCATGTACACTGGAGAATAATGTGAATTGTGTTTTTGTTGTGTGGAGTGTTCATATATATTTGTGAGGTCGAGTTGGTTGATTGTGTTGATGAGTTCTTCTGTATCTTTGTTGATTTTTTTTTCTTTCTTTCTAGTTGATCTGTCCCTCCTAGAAAATGGTATGTGAAAGTATGCTATTATTATTGTAGAGTTGTCTATTTTCCCTTTAAACTCAATTAATATTTGTTTCACATATTTTGAAGCACTTTCATTGGGTATATAGATATTTATTATTATAATGTCTTCTTGGTCAATTGACCCTTTCAGCATCATATAGTGACTTATTTGTCTCTTATGTTGTTTTTCACCTTAAAGTCTATTTTATAAGAAATTAATATTGCCACTCCTGCTCTTTTTTAGTTGCTGTTGGCTTGGTATATTTTTTTTTCTACCCCTTAACTCTTAATTTGTTTTTATCTTTGTGTTTAAGGTAGGTCTTTTGTAGGAAGCATGTTGATGGGTCTTCATTTCTTCTCCAGTCTGCAACTCTCTTTCTCTTGATCAGGGGGTGGTTGTGGTGGTGGTGTTTAATCCATTCACATTGAGTTATGAATTGATTGCTGTCATTCTATTGTGGGTTTTTTTTTTTTGTTTGTTTGTTTGTTTTTTGGTCATGTTGTTGGAGTTGCTTTGGTCCATATACTTGTCTATGCTGAGTCCATTTTGTTGTCAAGTGTTTTGTCTCTTTTCTTCTTTATTGTTGGTTTTGTGATTACTATATTCATATGTAGGAACTCCATGAGACCCATAGGTAGACAGGCTCAGTGGCTGGAACAGGTATGGGGGGTGGAAGACAGTCTCCAGGAGGCAGAGAGCAGCAGCAGACAGGGTCAGCAGACAAAACAGGTTAAGACAGATGGGGGACAGCCCCTAGGTGGTAGGGAGCAGTGGTAGACAAGGCCAGAAGTAACATGGAGGGGGTAGCCAGGGAAGTGAGCAGAGATGGAAGCAATGCTGGAGATGGTATGATAGAATTTTGCAAGACGAATGACTTATTCATTGCAAATGCCTTTTTTCAACAACACAAACTGGACTTTGCCAGATGGAGTACACAGGAATCAGATTGACTACATCTGTGGCAAGAGATGATGGAGACCTGGAAGGTTCCAGCAAGATGGCAGACTAGGCAGAAAGACTGCACAGACCCTCTTCAACAAAGAAAAGGGAAACCAATTAACACAAACACAGAAGATAATCCTGGACTCATGAGCCTTGAAGGGAAGGATATAGAAGTGGACTAAACGCCAACTAGCAGAAGAATTTGTGTGAAAATACCAAAAAAGGAGA
>NW_006921738.1:83441-83996 GCF_000298275.1 Orycteropus afer afer | reverse complement strand
ATTTCTGGGGCTTAAGAACACATTCTGCTTTCCAGCAACCCCAAGGACACTTGGGACCTGCAAGACTGACAAGTTTTTTTGAAAGTTATTAGATTGTAATTTGTGTGTAATTGAGTGGGAGACAACAACAGTCCCAATAAGACACAACTACACCCACACCTCCTGCAACTTCACTTACTGAGTGACAGCCACTACTTCCTTCTCCACCAACAGGCCAATGATAAAAAAACACCAAGAAGAGCCAGAATCACCCTTGACTACTCTTCATAAAGAGTTAACAGATATCTAAATACAACAATGCCACAATACCTCGGAGACAACAGACCATCACACAGTCCACACAAAGAAGCAGGATAAAGTGCTAGAAACAATAGAGCAGGATACAGACCCAGAACACATCCCTGAGGAAGAGGCAGCATTGGAACTCTCTGATAAGGAATTCAAAAGAACTATCTTTAGGTATCTTCAAAGGATTGAGAGACAGACCAAAGAAATCACTGAAAAAACCTTGGAAGAATTTTGGAAGAAAATATAAGAACAAAATGAAAAAATAAA
>NW_006921738.1:75310-81424 GCF_000298275.1 Orycteropus afer afer | reverse complement strand
AAACTGTGGTCAATGTCATGAGACAAAGTATATGTGAACTGCTGTATGGAAAGTAAATTTGCTCTGTAAATCTTCACCCAAATCACAATTGAAAAAAAAAAAAGAGAGAGAGAGAGAGATGATGGAGAAGCTCAGCATCATCAGCCAAAACAGGGCCAGGAGCTGATTGTGGAACAGACATCAATTGCTCATATGCAAGTTCAACTTGAAGCTGAAGACAAATAAAACAAGTCCATGAGAGCCAAAATATGACCTTGATTGTATCCCTCCTGAATTTAGAGACCATTTAAAGAATAGTTTTGTTGCACTGAGCACCAATGACTGAAAACCAGAGGAATTGTTGGATGACATCAAGAACATCATCCATAAAGAAAACAAAAGGTCACTAAAAAAACAGGAAATGAATACCAAAATGCATGTTAGAAGAGACTCTGAAACTTGCTCTTGAACAGAGTAGCTAAAGCAAATCAAAACAATGACAAGATAAAAGACCTGAACAGAAGATGTCAAAGAGCAGCTTGAGAAGACAAAGTCAATTATTATAACGAAATGTGAAAGGACATTGAGTTGGAAAGGCAAAAAGAAGGAACATGCTTGGCATTTCTCAAGCTGAAAGAAATGAAGAGGAGATTTAAGCCTAGATTTGCAATACTGAAAGATTCTTTGGGCAATATATTGAATGATGCAGGAACATCAAAAGAAGATGGAGTGAATAAACAGATTCACTGTACCAAAAACAACTGACTGATGTCCATTCATTTTAGGAAATGGAATATGATCAAGAATGAATGGTGCTGAAGGAAAAAGTCAAAGCTGCACTGAAGGAAGTGCTGAAAAACAAGGCTCCAGAACTTGATGGGATACCCACTGAAATGTTTCAACAAATGGATGCCACAGTAAAGGCACTCACTTGACTATGCCAAGAGATGTGGAAGACAACTACCTGGCCAAGTGACTGGAAAAGATCTATATTTTTACACATTCCAAAGAGAATGTGGAAATTATTGAACAATATCAATTATCACACACAAGTAAAATCTTACTGAAGATAATTCAAAAATGGTTACAGCAGTATATTGACAGAGAAATTCCAGAAATGCAAGCTGGATTCAGAAGAGGACATGGAACAAGGGATATCATTATGGATGTCAGGTGGATCTTGGCTCAAAACAAAGAATTCCAGAAAAAATGTGTACTTGTGTTTTATTGACTATGGAAAGGCATTCAATTGTGTGGATCATAACAAATTACAGATAACATTGAGATGAATGGCAATTCCAGAACACTTAATTGTGCTAATGAGGAAGTTGTAAGTGGACCAGGAGGCTGTCATTCAAACAGAACAAGGGGACACTGCATGGTTTAAAATCAAGAAGGGAGCGTGTCAGGGTTGTAACCTTTCACCATACTTATTTAATCTATATGCTGAGCAAATAATCCAAGAAACTGGATTATATCAAGAAAAATGTGGCATCAGGATTGTAGGAAGACTCATTAACGACCTGCATTATGCAGATAACTGAAAGTGAAAATGATTTGAAACACTTACTGATAAAGATTGAAGAATACATTCTGCAGTATGGATTACATCTCAATATAAAGAAAACAAAAATCCTCACAACAGGACCAATAAGCAGCATCATGATAAATGGAGAAAAGACTGAAGTTGTCAAAGATTTCATATTACTTGGTTCTACAATCAACACCAATGGAAGCAGCAGTCAAAATATCAGATGTCATATAGCATTGGGTAAATCTGCTACAAAGGACCTCTTTCAAGTGCTGAAGAGCAGAGATATTTCCTTGAAGACAAAAGTGAGCTAGACCCAAACCATGGTATTTTCAATTGCCTCATATGCATGTAAGAGCTGGACAATGAAAATGGAATACCGAAGAAGTGTCAATGCTTTTGAGTTCTAGTGTTGGCAAAGAACGTTCAAAGTACTATGAACCGCTAAAAGAACTTACAAGTCTGTCATGGAAGAAGTGCAGCTGGAATGCTCATTGGAAGCAAGAATAACCAGACTTCGTCTCACCTATTTTGGTCATGTTGTAAGAAGGGACCATTCCCTGGAGAAAGATATCATGCATAGCAAAGTGGAAGAACAACGAAAAGGAGAAGGTTCTCAACGAGCTGGATCGACATGACATAATGGTTGCAACAATGGATTCAGGTAGCAAAGATGGTGGGGATGGCACAGGAGTGGGCAGTGTTTCTTCCTTCTGTACACAAGGTCGCTAGGAGTTGGAGACAGTTTGACGGCACCTAACAACAACAACAACAACAACCCATATGTTTTCCTTCCTTCTGGGGTGCTTAGGGGGATTGTTCATTTTCTCTGTGGTTACCTTGGAGTGAATACTTGTCTCTGTATTCTTGGAACAGTCTGTTCTATGGGGACATTGTCTTGTTTTCCTCTTTATTTGTAAGTTTTGTACCTAGAACTTTTATTCCCTCTATTTGGTTAGTTGCTATTGTCTTGCACAGATTGACTTTCTTGTTTTTTAGTGTACAATATTTTATGCTCATATTTTGAACATCTATTTCTGATTTGGTTTTAGTGTTGAAGTCATGTGTCCTGATTTTGTTGTTCTCTGTAGTGGGTTCTCTGTTGCAAGGATTTCCTTAAGCATTTCTTGTAGGGTTGGTCTGATTTTCACAAAATCTTTAATTTCTGTTTGTCTGAGAATGTCTTAATTTCACCCTCATATTTAATGGACAGTTTGGCTGGATATAGGATTCTTGGTTGAAAGTTTTTTTCTTCAGTGTTTTATATATGCTGTCCCATTGCCTTCTTGCCTGCATGGTTTCTGCTGAGTAATCAGAACTCAGCTTAAACTGTTTGATTATTATAAGTAATATTTCTTTTGTCCCAGGCAACTTAAGAGATTCTTTCTTTGTCTTTGGTTTTGGAGAGTTTGATTATGATATGCCTTGGTGTTTTTCTCTTGGGATTTATCCTGTATGAGGTTCTTTGAGCTTCTTGGACAAATATATTTTATTCCTTCATGACATGGTGGAAATTTTCTGTTAGTAAGTGTTCCACAGTTTTCTCAATTTTTTTTTTCTTTTTTTTTTTTTTGCCTCTTCTTGTTCTAGAATTCCAGTGGAGCATATGTTGTTTCTTTGCATATATATCCCATATATCCCACATAACTCTTACGTTCTCTTCATTTCTCTTAAATCTTTGTTCTGATTTTCTTCATACAGGCTGGTATCCAGGGATTTGTCTTCTAGTTGGAAAATGCATTCTTTAGCTAGTTCCAGCCTATTCTTTTTGTGCTTCCACTGTGTTTTGTAATTCTATAATATTAGTATTCATCTTCTGGATTTCTGATTGTGTATTAATCTTGTTATTTTGTTCTTAAATGGTTTTCCTGAATTCTTCCAGGATACTGTCTGTGTTCTCCTTGATTCTGTTTTGGATTTTCTTAAGCTTTTGTGGAGTTCTACAAACATATCTTCTAAATTCCTTCTTGATTAATTCTATTGCCTCCTCTCTGTCATGTTTAATGAGACTTTTGTTTGGGATTTTATTTCTATTGTCACATCCTGTTTATTTTTTGTTTGCTTGTTTGTTTGATTTGATGTTGCCTGTTTTTTCCTAGACAGTTTGAAGTTGTCCTTAACTGTTACTTATGTGTTGATTTGTTTTGTCTTGATTTAATATTTTTGCAAAGGTGGAGCTGGTGTATTTTATTTTCTGGTTATTAATTCAGGTGTGCAGGATTGCTCTGCAGTCTTGTTCTTGATGATTGAATCACAGTGTGGAATGTGGATGCAGGTATCTGTTTGTCATAAAGGCGTTAGGATTCAAGTCGGTAGGTGTTGTGGTGGCTTAATGTAGTTTGTCTATTGGACGAGGCAGGGGAGAGGTGGGGAAAGGAGAAAGAAAAAGGAAAAAAAAATTAAAAAAGCTCCAAGGTGCCAGTAGCCATTTCCAGGGCATTGAGTAGGCTGCTAATGATGATATTATACTGTTACTCATAGACCCACAGCTCAAGTTTGGCAAAGATCCCAGTGGGTAATGGGCTGCCACTTTACACCAGATTCAGACAGCCACACACATGCACAAAAAAACCCATATTCCAGGCCCCTCAATGCCAAAAAATCTGTCTTGGAATAGCTGCCCTGACCCACACCACGAGTTCATCCCAGGTCCCACCCACCTGCAGCGTACTTCCCTCTCTGATCCCAATTCAGTGGCACCTGGAGCCAGAGGGGTCTCTGCTCCCTCTCAGGGGTCCCAAGTTTACCAATAAAAGCAGGTGTTGAAGGTAGATCCATGGAGTGGCTGCAGGTCCTCCAGTGCATTCTCTACACTGCCCCAGGGAGCCCTCCAATGCTCCATCTTGCTGGCCGGTCAGTGCTCCACAGGGCAGGTTTGCCTATTTTTATTCTTTCCAGCTGGATACACTGCCTCTCCCTCCTTTCTAATACTACTCCCCTGAGTTTGGTGTTTTCTGACTTAATGAGTTGTTCAGAGCACCAGAATCCCCACTTCAAACTGCTGCACCTAGCACTATGATGCTAGAGGGAACTAACATTTAGACTACAGGTAAGACGTCATCTTCCCTTCCCTCTCTGTTAGTTGTTTTAGCAGTCCATGGTACTCTCAGTATTCTTTGCCAACACCACAGATCAAAAGCATAAACTTCTTCAGTCTTCCTTCTAACATGCATATGAGGTGATTGAAAATAACATGGCTTGGATTAGGTGAACCTTAGGCCTCAAGGAGACATCTCTGCTCTTCAGCACTTGAAAGACATCTTTTGCACCAGATTTTGCCAATTTATCACATCTTCTGATGTCCTGACTTCTGCTTCCATTGGTGCTGATTGTAGAACCAAGTAATATGAAATCTTTGACAACTTCAATCTTTTCTCCATTTATCGTGATGCTGCTTATTGATCCAATTATGAGGATTTTTGTTTTCTTTATATTGAGGTGTAATCCATACTGCAGAATGAAGTCTTCAATCTTCAGCAGTAAGTGATTCGAGTCATCCTCACTTTCAGCAAGCAAAGTTGTGTCATCAGTGTATCCCAGGTTGTTAATGATTCTTCCTCCAATCTTGATGTCACATTCTTCTTCATATAGTCCAGCTTCTCAGTTTATCTGCTCAGCATACTGATTGAGTAAGTATGGTGAAAGTATACAACCCTGTCACATTCCCTTCTGATTTTAGACCATGTAGTATACCCTTGCTCTATTTGAAACACAGCCTTCTGATCTATGTAGAGGTTTCTCATGAGCACAATTAAGTGTTCTGGAATTCCCATTCTTCTAAATGTTATTTATAATTTGTTATGATCCACACAATTGAAAGCCTGTGCATAGTCAATAAAACACAAGTACACATCCTTCTGCTATTCTTTGCTTCCAGCTAAAATCTACCTGACAGCAGAAATGATATCCCTTGTTCCACGTCCTATTCTGAATCCAGCTTGCATTTCTGGAAGTTGTCTGTCAATATTCTGCTGCAACCTTTTTGAATTATCTTTACCAAGGTTTTACTTGCATGTGATATTAATGATATTGTTCAATAATTTCCACATTTTGTGGGATCACCTTTCTTAGGAATAGGTACAAATATAGACCTCTTACAGTCAGTTGACCAGTTAGCTGTCTTCCAAATCTCTTGGCATAGCTGAGTGACTCTCTCCAGTGTGTGGCATCTGTTTGTCGATACATCTCAATGAGTATTCTGTCAATTCCTGGATCCTAGTTCTTTGCCCATTCGTTTCATGCAACTACAACTTCATTATTCAGTATCATTGGTTTATGATCATATCTCACTACTTGAAATGGACAAGCATTGAACAATTCTTTTTGGTACAGTGACTTTGTTTATTCATTCCATCTTTTTTTGATAGTTCCAGCATCATTCAATATTTGACCAAAGAATCTTTCAGTATTATAACTCATGGCTTAAATTTTTTCCTCAGCTCTTCAGCTTGAAAAATGCCAAGTGTGTTCTTCCTTTTTGGTTTTCTTTTTTTTTTAATTAATTAAATTATTTATTTATTTATTTAAATTTTATTTTGATTTGGGTGAAGATTTACAGAGTAAATTCACTTTTCATACAGCAGTTCACATATACTTTGTCTCAT
>NW_006921738.1:63914-64751 GCF_000298275.1 Orycteropus afer afer | reverse complement strand
CTGTCATCCACTTGGAAGGGGATCTATGTAGGAGATCCCTCATAGAGAGGGATAACAATGTGGAACAAAACTCAAAATTATTTTGAGGGAAAAAAAAAGAGGGGGGGACCAGTTTTGCTGGTCCAATAGAGCCTGGTGAACCACTGAGACTATGGCCCCATGCTGCCCTTCAGAAGTGGAATTAAACCCACACCTGTGGTTTCCAGCCAAATAAAAGACAAGCATATGAGTTGAACATTTACCTCAAGTATATGCACCCTTTGGAGAGAGCAATCATGGGAGAAAGAAGGGCTGCTTATGCACATGGAGACAACTCAGGGGGCAGGAATGCATGGAAGGAGGGACACAGGGAAGAAGTAACCATGGGGAGGAAGTGGGAGGGGAGCTGTTGCATTGTGGTAAACTGTGGTCAATATCATGAGACAAAGTTTATGTGAACCACTGTGTGGAAAGTGAATTTGTTCTGTAAACCTTCACCCAAATAACAATAAAAAAAAAAAAGAAGAAGAAGAAGATGGAAGGAATACAAAGAGTCACTGTACCAAAAAGACCTGGTCAATCTTCATACATTTCAGGAGGTGGCATATGATCTAGAACCAATGGTAGTGAATGAGGAAATCAAAGCTGCAATTAAGGAATTGGTGAAGAGCAAGGCTCCAGGAAGTGACAGAATACCCATTGAGATATTTCAACAAATGGACGCCCCACTGGAAGCACTCACTAGATGATGCCAAGAGATTTAGAAGAGAGCTACCTGGCCAACTGACTGGAAGAGATCCATATTTGTACCCATTCCAAAGAAAGGTGATCCCACACAATGTGGAAATTATAGAACAA
>NW_006921738.1:60914-63059 GCF_000298275.1 Orycteropus afer afer | reverse complement strand
GATGCTTTTGAGTTGTGGTGCTGGCGAAGAATGCTGAAAGTACCATGGACTGCTAAAAGAACTAACAGATCTGTCCTGGAGGAAGGTGCAGCCGAAATGCCCCTTGGAAGTGAGAATGGCCAGACTTCATCTCACCTACTTTGGTCATGTTGTCAGAAGGGTCCATTCCCTGGAGAAAGATGTCTTGCTTGGTAACGTGGAAGGTGGACGAAAGAGGGGAAGGCCTTCAACAAGATGGATTGACATGGTGGCTGCGACAATGGGCTCAAGTACAGCAGGGATCATGGAGATGTCGCGGGATCACATGGTGTTTCGTTCTGCTGTTCATGGGGTTGCTATGAGTTGGAAATGACTCGATTGCACTTAACCATATTCATTTTGTCATTTTGCTCTTACATAGTTTTCCTGAATTCTTCTAGGGTATTGTCTCTTTTTTTCTTTTTCCCTGTGGTTTACTTGAGCTCTACCATATCAGTAAGTTCTATTACCTACTTTTGCTTGGGGAGGTTTCCTAGTTATTTATTTTGGTGACTTGCTTGTACTATGATGTCCTGTTTCTTTGTTTAGATTGAAGTTGTATGTTGTTTCTGAAATATTTTAGAGTAGTTTTATTTTCTATTTTGTGTTAGTTTGTTCCATTTTTGTTTGCTTGTTTGTTTTGCTTTGTTTCAATATATCCAGGCAGATGGGGCAGGTGTGTTCAGGTTGCTATCTTTGCAGTACTGGGACACTCCACACCTGTCCCCAATTGGGTGGAATAACTGATGGGGAAGTGTGCACAAGTCCATGTTTTTCATGAAGACAAGCTGCAGGTAGAATGAGCAGGTGTTATCCACCATCTGTCATTGATCCTGTGGTATAGGAGTGGTTGTTGTTCCCCCACTGGGTGAGATGGTAGGTGCTAAGTGTAGTAGGTATGGCTGACTAATGGAGGTGGCTGGAGCCTGTTGCACGTGAGAGCCTACCATAGAGGAGTTCTCAGCATCACACATCTGGTATCCAGTGGGAGTAAGTCCTGTCAATTGCACATGTTCAGGGGTGCAGAGGCATAGAAATGGGCTCTGTCTGCTTGGGGTGCATTGCCACAGCTGGATCAACTGCTAACAAGGTAGCTGAGGAATGAGGCAGGTGGAAGGGGGCCGAGTGGGTGTTCTTAGCCACCTTGTTGATGCAGGCAGGAATAAGGCTCACCCCTAGTCACCATGAAGTTGGTTTTGGTACAGAGGAGAAATTACCTCTCCAGCTGCTGTTTAGTGATGTTGGCATGGTTTTCCTCTGGACATGTACAGCCAATAATCCTGCTCCTGTCAAAACTCAATCAAACAGGGAGCCACTAGAGTCCAGAATATCCAACTTCCACCCTGCAGGCTTTTCCCTTCACATGGGTCCTCAACCTAAATGATTAGTGTTCATAGTGGTGAGTTCTTTCATCCCCTCTCTCTTTCTCTGGTTCCCTCCTTGCTCTGTGTTCTCCTGTGCCACTGGCAATCTCTCTCATTTCCCAGCACTTTTCTCTCCCAGATCCAGTGCATATTCTGCTTACCTTGATTCCGTGAAGTATGTCTGCACTGTGTATCTGTCCCAGTGTAGTTTGCATAAAGTTGGTTTCTCCTAGCCAAGGGATGATGCTGTCTATGTTTCAAAATGACCATGTTTCATCTGCCTCTGGCTCCTTCTCTCTCCTCAGTCACTGTCGTCATTCCATCTCCCTTTCCAATCAGTGCTCAATCTAATTCTTTATCATCTGATTTGATGCACAGAGTTCCAGAATCATCATTTGTATCTGTTTCACTTGCTTTTTCCAGGTTTCTGTTGTAGAGGGATTAGGCAGAGGGTGTTACAAGGATGACATCTTATACCTGTCTCTCAACAGTTTATCTTTTTTTATTCACTACATTAATATGACATATATATATATTTATATATAATATATTGTTGTTGTTGTTAAGTGCTGTCGAGTCATTTCCAACTCATAGCAACCCCATGCACAGCAGAACGAAACACTGCCCGATCCCACACCAGCCCCACAATTCCTGCTATACTTGAGCCCATCATCGCAGCCACCATATCAATCCATCTCCTTGAAGGCCTCCCCCTCTTTCGTCGACCATCCATCCTACCAAGCATGACATCCTTCTCCAGGGA
>NW_006921738.1:24695-59289 GCF_000298275.1 Orycteropus afer afer | reverse complement strand
TATATATATATATATATATATTTAAATGTACCCTTAGGGGGTTCAGCATATCTCTGTCTTGGTCCAGACTCTT
The DNA here is from genome assembly GCF_000298275.1 of Orycteropus afer afer. NCBI lineage: Eukaryota > Metazoa > Chordata > Mammalia > Tubulidentata > Orycteropodidae > Orycteropus > Orycteropus afer. Next base: position 59,216 of record NW_006921738.1, on the reverse strand, counting down.
CTTCGGTGTTTTCAGTCTGTACCTCCAATTAATCTATTTCCTAAACTGGCTCACAACTCAAACTAGTCCATAATCTGCTGATTTTTATTATATATCAACTTATATAATATGTTACATAATTGTACATTTAACATCTAAATTAATTGTACATTTAACATCTAAATTAAGGAAAATTTCTGTTGCAAGACTGTAAACATCATCATGTAAACATCATCTTGTAAAGCTCTCTGTGCACTGTTGTATGATTTCAGGAAATGCAGCATGAGCTAGATGTTCCTAATATGAATGTGATCTACTAATGCTTTGGGGAAAGTTCCTGTGTGGTTGCAGTGTGAAGGGATTTCATAAACTTTCACAAATTTAGAAAGAAAGGATGGATTATGATTGACTATTTTTTCATGCTCCCTTTTTCATATGACAATTTCCTGTAACTCTTAACTCAAAATTCTATCAATTTTTGAATTACTATACATGGTGCATTTGGAGATAAGCACATTATCACCACAAACAATACTCCAACCATTATTTCTAATCCCTACTTGTCCTGCTTTGTTTATTTTCTTTAGTATTGATTTTTTTTTAATTATATAATGTACTTATTATGCCGATTTTTAATTTTTCACCTGTCTTTTTCTTTTGGAATGCAACTACACAAAGATATGCATTTTGCTTTTGTCTATTTTATTTACATATGAAACCTAGGAGCCCAAACAGTGTCTGACACAGAACAGACACTCAATGAATATTTATTGACTAAATGTATATCATCTGGGGCAAGATGTTGCATATCAGGACTACTACTGTTTTGAGAGTTTCTATATCCCATATGAATTTTAAAAATGTATTCTAAATCTATACCTATAATTACTGCAAATTGAAACTTCAGTTCACTTAGAATTGGTCTTACTTCATAGACATAGGAGCATATAAGTGTTTGTAAAACATTGTTTTATTCATTCATTTAATAAATATTTATTGATCATCTACTATGCTATGTTCTGAGGGGAAAAATTATTAAGAATTATAATCCTCAGTTTATAGTAGGAGAGGAGAAATTAGCTTACAGACACATAATTACACTGATACATATTCAATTAGTGTATATATGTATATATGTGTGTGTGTGTGTGTGTGTGTATATTCTAATTTCTGCCATTTCTCATATACTGTTCTGGTTGTTAGGAATACAACAATAATTAAGAGTACCTTCTCTATTGGGGGTCTTTTCTAGGAAGTATAGTCACTAAACAAATATATAAGTAAATATGCATTATGTGAAATAATAATTGCTGTGAAGCAAAAATAAATCTGATTAAGAGTGATAGAAGAAATAAGGTAGGGCAGGTGGTAGCTATTATAACTAAGGTGATTAGTGTAAATGTCATTGATAAGATGACATTTGAGCAGATACAAGAAACAGAGAAGAGTGTACCATGTAACTACCAGGGAAGTTTTTCAAGCAAAGAAAACAGTGTCTTCAAAGTCCCAGAGCAAGAGCATTATGCACATATTGAAAGATCTGCAAGAGAAAATGTGGCTGATGCTGAGAAAGTTAGAGGAAAGAGTAAAGCAATAGATGAGTTAGAGTGGTAGTCAGGATCATAACATGAAATTTATCAAAATTCAAAGGGCTTTGAATTTTACTCTGAATGAGATGGGAAAATATTGAAAGATTTTAGATAAAACAGTAGCATGACCTAACCTAGGGTTTAAAAGGTGCACTCCAGCCACTGTGAGAATATAGTATCTGGGGAAAAGGAAGACATAGGAAAATCACTTAAGATGATAGTAAATCAATATTAGAAGACAGTGATGGTGACTTCAACCAAGACAGTAGCCACAGAGACAGTTAGGTCAAAGTCTTTATATGTATTTAAGGAAGAATTATTAGGATTTGTTGATGAACCGGATATGGAGTGCGAGAGGAAAAACAATGTAAGGATGGCTTCCTTGTACTTAGTCTAAACATCTAAAAGAATGGAGTTACTATTTGCTGACATGAATAACACTGTGTGAGGAGAAGGTATTGGGAAGAAGACTCAAAACATAACTTTGAATATGTACGTTAAATGTGAAGTAACTTTGGATAATCAATACAAATAAATACTAAAAACATAACACCTCAGAGGAAACTTGGGGTGAGGGGTGAGGACAAGGACAACTTACCTAAGATGAAAGGTAAGCATGGACTTAGTGTGCTTGTTTACTAATCTGCAGTGAACAGTTCTACATATTTTTCACCACAGATATGTTCACTAAAGATTAGTAAATAAGCATGAGTAAGCCCATGCTTGCCTTATTTGCTGGGTACTCCATCCCTGTCAAGGACTGTAAATTTGAAAACAGCCTTTCATTCTGTAGGAAAGTGTTGTAGTGTTGGGAGAAAGATACATGCTCATCATATCTAGAAGCAGAATATTTGATGTGGTGGAAAAGAAAAATGTGACATTGTTCACTACAAGTTAGTAAGCACAATTAAGCACATGCTTACCTTGCTTACTGGGTAATCCAATGATGGGTGGGGTAGAAAAACATCAAGAAAGACCTTGAAGTGTTAACTTAACAAAATATCAACAGTAAATAGGACTTATGCACACATTTGTAAAAAGTCTTACAAGGAAAAATGTCAACATAAATAAAGTAATGGAGCCAATAAGAACATATGAGGTAAGGAAAATCAACTTAATGTTACTGGAGCTTAAACTTATAATTGGGATGAGAATTTTGGATTTCATTCTTTTGTCAATGAGGAACCATTAAAACTTTCAAGTAGGGAAGTGATAGATTGGCATTTATACTTTATTTGAGTTGTTCTAACAGTTGTAAGTCATGTATGTTTGAGAAAAACAACATTAGTGACAGGGAGAGAGTAAGATATCTATCAGGGTGGTCAATGCAATAACTGATGAAGGTCTGGGTTAGGGCAGAGGAAATACAGATAGAGAGAAGATATAGAGTCAAAATATTATAAATGTAATAAGGATGCTACATAAAAGACAGGCATCAGTGTTGATCCTGAATCTCTAGATGGGTGGATTGTTGTACTATCAAACAAGATATACACAAGAAGGAGGACAAGGTTAATCAAAAGATATGAACTATATTTGTATGAAGTTAAATAGACAAGCAAGTAATAATGACAATAATTACCTATAGGATGTTGAGTGCTTAATATGTGCCAGGTATTTTACATTCCTTTCCTTATTTTGGGAGCTCTGGTAGTGTAGTGCCTAAGGCATTTTGACTACCAACCAGAAGTCTGGTGGATCAAACCTACCAGCCATTCCTCAGAAGGAAGGCTGGGCAATCTATTTCCATAGTGATACTGCCTCAGAAACCCAAGGAAGGGTCACTATGAGTTGGATCTGACTCCACAACAATAGTTGCATTGCATTTCCTTATTTGATTCTTAGGATGCAATAAATTAAATAAATTCTCTTGATTTTAGAGGTGGAAAAATATACTTAGAGTGTATGCTTATTGACTAATATGGTGGAACAAGGATTCTAAACCACATATTTTCTTTAATCCAGAGCTTATGTTCTTAACTCAGACTATGGACAATCAACTTTTAAATTTACATAAAAAGTCAGGCCAAGTTATAAAGATTTGAAAATAACCAGTATATTGGTAGTATTCAAAATCATAATATTTGGTAAGTTCACCAAGGGAAAGTATAAAGAGTCAAAGATGGTGTGTTGTAGCTGGAATAATAACAAGAAACAATATGTAAAATACAAAGAAAGAAGGAAAAAAAAAAACTTTGAATACTCAGAGAAAAACAGTAGTCTATATGGCCCATAGATTTGACAATTAGGAGATCATCAATGAGTATAGCTTCTGTAAAGTGGCAAGAGTATAAACCAGAAGGAGTGGTTCAAAAAGCAGATAGGAGCTTGAGAAGTGATGTCTGTGAGTGAATTGGATGAGAAATAAAAAACTTTAACAGAGCTACATGATGAGTCAGAGCCAGAGAATTTTTTTTTCCCCACTTTTATTGAGATGCAGCTCTTATGGCATAGTGCCTAAGACACCTGACTGATAATCAGAAAGTTGGTGGTTCAATCCCACCAGCCACTCCTCGGAAGGAAGGTAGGGCAATCTACTTCCATAGTGCTACCACCTCAGAAACTCAAGGAGGGTCGCTATGAGTCAGATTTGACTTGATGGCAGTGGGTTCTTTGAGTTTTATTGAGGAGAAAGACTTAAAGACATTTAAGGGGGAAAAAAAAAAATCTGTTATTACTTGGCATCATTCATTAAGGGGAAGAAAAAACATGCCTCATTGCCACGGAGTTGATTCCGACCCACAGAGACCCTCATTGGGTTTGCAAGGCTTCATCTTTCTTCCACGGAGCAGCTAGTGGGTTCAAACCATTGACCTTGTGGTTAGCAGCCAAGTGTCTTAACAACTACACCACCAGAGTTCCTGTTTAAGGGAAAGAGTGTCTAAAATGGGAGATACTGGAGGTTAGGAACAACTATTTTTATTGTTAGGTGTCATCAATTCAGTTTCAACAAATAGTAAACCTATGTACAACAGAAAGAAACACTGCCTGGTCCTGAGCCGGTCTGAGAATCATTGCCATGCTTGAGCCACTCTTCACAGCCACTGTGTCAATCCATCTCATCAAGGGTCTTCCCCTCTTTGACCCTCTATTTTACCTAGCCTGATATCCTTCCCCAACAACTGGTGCCTTCTGATAACATGACCAACATGTCACAGTTTTCTAGGAGTGCCATAACAGAAATACCACATGCAGATGGCCTTGACAAACAGAAATTTCTCTCTTACGGTTTAGCACAGTAGAATTCAGAATTCAGACTATGAGCTCTAGAGAAGAGTAGGCTTAAAGTTCAAGTTCAGAGTGCCAGCACTAGGGGATGGGTGGACCCCTCTACCTTGAGTTTCAGCATTGCCTTCCAGGACCACTGGAGCAAGCCAGAGGTTTCTCCTTATTCATACAGCTGCTGAGGCTGATGAATCCAAGATCAGCAGGCAAAATGGCAGATTGTTGGACCACAGATTGGAGAGTCAACAACCCCAAGACTGGCAGGCAATATTGCAAGTCACTGAAAGCAGGGATGATGATGAGCCAAAGCAAGATCCAAATGAGCCAAAAAGCTACAGACTTTTCCCAAATCTCCATATATACTGGAAGCAGGCCACAGCCCAAAGGCAACTCCCATTCAACTAATTAGCTGCTCACAACAGATTTCACCATGGAGATGATTATACCACACCAAATCTCATCATGGAAAGCCACATAAAATCACAACTAAGGCATGTTGACACACAAGCTTAACTACCACAGTATGAGAGAGAAAATCTGACCATTTTTGCTCCTAAGGAGCATTCTGGCTATACTTCCTCCAAGATAGATTTGTTTGTTCTTCTAGTAGTCCATGGTACATTCAATATTTTTTGCCAACAACCCAATTCACATACATAGATTCTTCTGTGGTGTTCCTTATTCATTTTCCACTTTTCACATGCATAAGTTGTGATTGAAAATACTATGGTTTGGGTCAGTGACACCTTTTCTCTTTAACACTTGAAAGAGGTCTTTTGGAGCAGATTTGTCCAATGCAATATGTCATTTGATTATTTGGTTTCTTGACTACTGTTCCATGGGCATCAATTGTGGATCCAAGTCAAATGATAATTTGATTATCCTTGATAACTTCAATCTTTGCTCCATTTATCATGATGTTGTTTTTTTTGGTACAGTTGTGAGGAATCTTGTTTTATTGATTATACAAAGGTCTTTCATTGTATGGATCATAATGAATTATGGAGAACATTATGAAGAATGGGAATTCCAGAACACTAAATTGTTTTCACGAGGAACATGTACATAGACCAAGAGTAGCCAATTGAAAAGAACAAGGGGATACTGATGTTTTAAAATCGGGAAAGGTGTGCATCATAGCTGTATTCCTTTGCCGTATTTATTCAATCTGTATGCTGAACAAATAATCTGGGATGCTGGACTACATGAAGAAGAATGTATGATCAGTATTGAAGGAAGATGCATTAACAATCTGCAATATGCAGATGACACAACATTTCTTGCTAAAAATGAAGAAGACTTGAAGCACCTACTGATGAAAATCAAAAAGTACAGCTTTCCATAACAGTCATCTATATTCACCTCAACATAAAGAAAACATAAATGAGTGCATACCTTTGGTGCTGAAGCAGGTTGTTAGAACATTTCAATGTGTATTTCATCAATTTCTGGAGGTTTTTTTTTTTTTTTTTTGTCAATTCCTTCAGTTCAGCTTGGACTTCTTCCTTCAATACTATTGGTTCTTGATCATATTCTACTTCCTGAAATTGTTGAATATCAACCAATTCTGTTTGGTACAATGACTTTGTGTATTCCTTTCATCTTTTGTTGATACTTTCTGCATTATTCAGCATCAATATTGCAACTTGAGACTTGATTTTTTACTTCAGCCCTTTCAGCTGGAGAAATGCTGAGCATGATCTTCCACTTTGATTTTCCAACTCCAGGTCTTTCAACATTTCATTATAAAACTTTACTTGGTCCTCTTGACCTGGCCTTTGAAATCTTGTATTCAGCTCTTTTAGTTCTTCAGAACAATAGGGTATAATAAAATGACTAAGATATTTTACAACATGCTAGTTAGGCATAGGTAAGATATTTGGCCTTGAACAAGATGCATTATTCTATGAGTCTGGACAAAAAAAACTCAAGCATTTGTAGGAGTGTAACTTAATCTATATGGGAGAAGATATGATATTTAAAGGCAGCAAATGACCTATTGATGAAAAAGGACTCATATCTTTTGCCTAATGTGAATAAGCTGCATATTAAGCCAGAACTTGAAGAGAATAGTATAGCCTTGTGAAGGGTAAGGTAAATGCCAAAGTCAGATAAAATATTAGAAGTACCAGTTGAGTTTAAATATTTCAAATGTATAGTGCTGTTATTGAATAAATTATGTAGGAAAACCAATAATAAAAATAACCAGTAATATAAATTAATAATTTAAAATTGATAAGGAAAAAAAATGAAGACTGTACCATACCTGTAATGACCTCTGATGGTATAATGTCTAAGGCATTGACTGCTAATCAGAAGGTTCGCAGTTCAAATCCACCAGCCACTCTGCTGAAGGAAGACTGGGCAATCTACTTCCATAAAGATTTACCACCTCAGAACCCCAAAGAGAGCTGCTATGAGTCGGAATCCACTAGACGGCAGTGAGTTTGAATTTTATACCATACCTGTTTTGTTTTCTGATGTATTTGTCTAATAATGTTCCATCACTGCAGCTGAAACAATATTTTAACAGTCGAGTAGAACTTATCTGTTCTAGTGCCTAAGGCATTTGACTGCTAACCAGAGGCTGTTGGCAGTTCAAACCCACCAGCCACTCCTTGGAAGGAAGATTGGGCTATCTACTTCTGTAGTGATACTGCCTCAGAAACCCAAGGAGGGGTTGCTGTGAGTCAGATCCAACTTGATGGCAGTGAGTTTGGGTTTTGGTTGGTAGATAAAAATATCTCGAGTCCTAAATACAGGAGGATTTCTTCATACTTTTCACCATCATCCAATTCATCATTATCATTACCATCAATACCACCAAGAACAACAATAATTTTGTTGAGTATATGATACATAAGGAGTTCTTGTGGCACTGTGGTTAAAGCATTGGACTGTAAACCAAAAAGTCAGCAGTTCAAACCTTCTACCTGCTCCATGGGAGAAAGTGAGGTAGGCAGCTTCTGTAAAGATTTACAGCCAGGGAAACCCTATAGAGCAATTCTACTCTGTCCTATCAGGTGATTGTTTTTCTCAGAAGTTCTTTATTTGGATTTGGCTTTTGCTGCATATCTTGTTCTGTGTTTTCTCCCAGTAACGTTCTGTAATTATCTTCCATTGAACTTACAAAACCAAAAGAAAATATTTGGTCTTCTGGTTTAATGGGTCTGCTCTGGCTTGCTTCTTCTGTGAAACAGGATTCTTTGAGGTGCCCACTAAACTCTGTGAGACACAAATGATTTTGGCATTCTATAGCTATTATGGAAAATGTCTGGGGTTCTTTTTAATTTTCCTCCTATCCCTCTTAGTCAATATCTCTCAATATCATAAAGCTAGGGTTTATCTCTTGGATATTTTTTTTTTCCCTTTGGATTTTCAATTTCTGTCCTGACTTTTAATCTGCATGATTCAGAGTTTGGCAATCACTAAGTGAATAATATGCCAGTAAAATCATCTGTTTAGACTAATATCATTTTTACAAATTTGTAATACATAAATTATAAATCCCTTTCCAATTAAGAAATCGTGAGCAATGTACCTTTTAGTGAATGTCATTAAATGAACTGGCACCTAGCAATGACTGGCAAAATAAAACTTCATGCTCTCAATGGTACTTTCCTGTTACCAATGGTTGTTGGTTATACATAATCAGTATGATAAGATAGCCTTGGAGCACCAACATGCTGCTAAAACTAATCAGCCTTGAGGATTAATATCCTAACAAAGAAAAGCTTACACATCGGCTGAACAAAGAGCATTATGTTGAAAAGAAAAATGGTGATATCAGAATAGCTCACACATTTGTCGTGTGCTAATGGGACTGTGATCACACATATGTAGTAAGTCCATAAAAAGCATACTGTCAGGTCTATAAAGTTATTGTTAGTTAAATGTTGATCATTTCATTCAATCCAGTATTGGTTATAAACATTTAATTCTAGTACCATTCACTAAGGAAAATGACAACTTGGCATGCATAAGATATGTCACATCTATAGTATCCTCTGAAATCTCATATTCTATAAGCTAACAGTGTTAATGCCCTAGGTTTCAACTATCAGTGCCCAAGGCTGTTTTCAAAAATCTGATTTGGAGAAATGTTATGAATATCTTGAAATTTCTTAGGGGAAAAAAATGTCATCAAGCTTTAATGAATATGAGCTATTTTTAGTTGTAACAATCTAGGACATAGCCAGGCCTTAATTGTGTTAATAGTTTGTATTATACGGAAGTACAATTTTTATATAGCATTTTCATATACATCATCTTATTTTATAGCCATGTTGTTGTTGTTGTTAGGTGGGTCGAGTCAGCCCTGACTCATAGTGACCCCTCCTTGGGTTTCTGAGGCAGTATCACTACGGAAGTAGGATTGCCCAACCTTCCTTCTGAGGAGTGGCTGGTGGGTTTGAACCGCCAGCCTTCTGGTTAGCAGTCAAGTGCCTTAGCCACTATGCTACCAGAGCTCCTATTTTTTATATCCATAGCAGCTGTAAAATAAGCTGGTAATATTAGTCTCTTTTGTACAAATGAAAACGATGGCCTCAGGGAAGTCTAGAGTAACAATGAATATTCAGAAACCATGTCTCCTAAAAGGATCATGCATCAAATAATAAGACATTTCAAATGAGAACACAGGTCTTCTGATTTCCAGGATAGTGCATGTTCTAAGACAATTAATTTCAGTTCAACATTTACTGAGCTATGGTTCACAATGCATGCTAAACTCTAGGGATAAAATAGTGAATAAAACAGACAAAAATAACTTATTCTCATGGAATTTACATTGAAAGAGACAGCCAACTAAATAATTATATTAACTGTCAATTTACAACTAGAGAAGATGGAAAGAAACAGGATTCCCTGAGAAAAGTATAAACAAGTCATCTGATGTTGACTGAGACTGGATGGCTATCAAGAACATATTGTCCTGAGATTTACATAGTAGATCACCTAAATGAAGGTGATAATACAAAAAAGAATTGGTCAATGTTCAGCCATTTCAAGAGGTAGCATATGATTAAGAACCAATGGTATTGAGAGAAGAAGTCCAAGCTGCACTGAAGGAATTGATGAAAAACAAGGCTCCAGGAATCTGTGAAATGCCCATTGAGATGTTTCAACAAATAGATTTGACACTGAAGACGTTCACTCAATTATGCCAAGAAATTTGGAAGACAGCTACTTGGCCAACTAGCTGGAAGAAATCCATATTTGAGCCCATTGCAAAGAAAGGTGACCCAACAGAATGTGGAAATTATTGAACAGTATCAATATCATACACAAATACAATCTTTCTGAAGATACTTTAAAAATGATGATAGTAATATGTTGACAGGGAACTACAGAAATTCAAGCCAGATTCAGAAGAGGATGTGGAATGAGGGATATCATTACTTATGTCAGATGGATCTTGGCTGAAAGTAAAGAATACCAAAAAGATGTTTACCTCTGTTTTATTGATTATTCAAAAGTATGGATCATAAAAAAACTGTGGATAACATTGTGCTGAATGGGAGCTCCAAAACTCTTCATTGTGCTCATGAGGAACCTGTATGTAGACCAAGGAGCTGTTATTTGAACAGAACAAAGGACTACTACATAGTTCAAAATCAGGAAGGTTGTGCATGAGAATTGTATCCTTTCACCATAATTTTTGAATCTGTGTGCTTAGCAAAGAATCCAAGAAGCTGGACTAAATGAAGAAGAACACAGCATAAGGACTGGAGAAAGACTCATTAACAACCTGTGATATGCAGATGACACAACTTTACTTGCTGAAAATGAACTTGAAGTACTTACTGATGAAGATCAAAGACTTCAGTATGGATTATACCTCAACCTAAAGGAAATAAAAATCTTCACAACTGGACCAATGAACAGCATCATGATAAACTGAGAAAAGATTGAAGTCAAGGATTTCATTTTACTTGGATCCACAGTCAATACCCATGAAAGGAGAAGTCAAGACATCAGACAATATATTGCACTGGGTAAATCTTCTGCAAAAGACCTCTCTGGTTAGCAATCAAATGCCTTAGGCACTATGCCACCTGAGATCTTTAAAGTGTTAAAGAACAAATATATCACTTTGAAGACTTACATGTACATAACCCCTGTCATGGTATTTTCAATACCCTCATATGCATATGAAATCTAGACAAAGAATAAGGAAGATTGAAGAATTGATGCTTTTGAATTGTGATGCTAGTAAAGAATACTGCAAATACCATGGACTGCCAGAAGGAGGAACAAATCTGTCCTGGAAGAAGTGTACCCCAAATGTTCCTTAGAACGAACAATGGTCAGACTTCATCTTACCTACTTTGGTCATGATGTTAGAAAGGACCAGTCCCCGAGGAAGGGTATCATGCTTGGTAAAGTAAAGGGTCAGCAAAAAAGGGAAAAATCCCGCACAACGGTTTGACACTGTGGCTGCAGTGATTGGTTCCAGCATAGCAAGTATTGTGAAGATGGCACAGGACCGAGCTGTGTTTTTTTCTGTTATACATAGGGTCGCTCTGAGTCGGAGCTGACTGGACAGAGCATCCAACAACAATATGGCTATGCTGCAATTCATATTTTGAAAAGGTAATTCTAGTTTCAGTTTAGATAAAAAGTATGAAAACATCAAAAATGGATTCAGGACGAGTATTTAATAGCTTAATTCAAGTATGCAGATATTGGACGGGGATGATTTTGATGTAGATAAAGAGAAGTGGGCATATTTAAGAATTTTTAAAACAATTATTGTTGACAGTACTTGGTGGTGCACTGATTATGTAAGTAAAGACTAAAGAGATATCAATAGTGCCCTTGAGGTTTTTGCAAACCAGTAGTAGTTTTGAAGAAGTGATTAGATACATACATTAATTGCACAGGTGTATTTGTGAGAAGAAGCAAACTTACTGAACAAACAATAATAATTTCTAACCTTCATGAAGTGCTTATTATGTGCAAGCATTGATCCGAAGACTTTATTATTCATTTAGTCCTCACAATTCTAGAATTTTTACTGTCATGTCCACTTTTGAAATGAGAAAACTAAGGCACAGAATGTTTAATAACTTGCTTAAGGGCATGCAACTAATAAGTGGTGGTGAGCTGAATTTGAAATCATGCAGCCAGCACTAGAAGCTATCTTCTTAATCACGACATATTCTGCCTTCATGCAGTAGTCTCATATTCAGAATCATTTTTTTCCATTGCCAATTTCTGATACCAATAGCAGAGGCAGATGAGCACTGTTCTTCCAATAAAAAGGTCATAGCATTTGAAAAGACTGTATTATTTTCAAATTAAAAAAAACTAGATTTAGTATGGCTCCATTTTAGGTCTAATGAACTTGCCAGAATAAATAGCCACATTTTTATTAGTATAGATAAGCTTCTTACATATTGAATTTATTGATGTCCTTTAGTCTACATCAAGCAATTCAATTCAACTCACATCGGTTCAAGTTCCTTTGACACATTAAAAATTCATAAATTTTCAGTTACAGCTTCATGTTATAGTTATGGTTTCAATTACGTTTGCTGATCATCAGACAATATTTGAAGTTGTTCTCTTTTTAAATCTGGTTGGTACACATTTTTTACTGACTTATCTGCACACCCCGTGGGTGGTTTTATACTTAATCAACATGCAAGGGACTCTTTATCTGCTCTTGATAAATTATCTATAAAGACTTGTATCTAAATAACAAAAAGACAAACAACCCAATCAAAAATAACCAAAGAGTATAAATAGATATTTAACCAAAGGTGATATTCAAGTGGCCAATAAGCTTGTGAAAAGGTGATCACAACATCATTAGCCATTAAAGCAAAGCAAACTAATTGTTGTCAACTTCATTCCTATTCAATGGTGACCTCACGTATCATAGCAGAATTGAGCTACAGAGGTTTTTCTTGGCTATAATCTTTTTGAAAGAAGATCACCAGACCTCTATTTTGGAGTTCTGCTGAGGGGGTTCTTTCTAACTACCAACCTTTTGATTGGTAGATGAGTGCAAACAGTTGAGTCACTTTGGGACCTTCATTACTGTTTAAAGAAATGCAAATAAGAATTACAGTAATTTACCTTTTCACCTCTATTAAAATGGTAATGATCAAAAACTTTTAAAATAGGTGTTGGCAAGGTAGTACAGAAATTATAATTCTTATCCACTGACGGTAGAAATGTAAAATAGTGCAATCACTATGGAAAGTAATTTGAAAGTTTCTCAAAAAGTTGAACATAAAACTACCATACGACCTAGAAATCCCAATTAAATTAAAAGACTAGATGACAAATAAAAACCTGTACCAATGTTCACTGCAGTGCTTTTCAAAATAACCAAAGGTTGGAAACAATCAAAATGTTCAAAATGTCCATCAATATATGAATGAATAAATAAACAAAATACAGTATATATACATAATGGAATACTACTCAGTCATAAAGAGAAATTAGGTCCTAATGCATGCCACAACATGGATGAGCCTTGAAAACATCATGCTGAGCAAAATAAGTTAATAACAAAAGGACAAAGATTGTACAGTCTCGCTTATATGAAAAAGATACATATATAGAAACGAAAAATTATTAATGGTTACCAGGGATAGGAGGCAGGAGGAGAATGGGGGAGTTTGTGCTTAGGGGTCATTGAGTTATGTTATGGAATGATTTAGTTAAGTGTAGTAAGAATGGTTACACAATTTGTAGAATGTAATCACGGTCACTGAAACGTTCATGTAGAAATTGTTGAGATGGTATATATTTTGTTAAATATATTGTTCTGGTTACCTAGTGCCACTCTAACAGAAATATACCACAAATGGGATGGCTTGAACAAACAGGAGTTTATTCTCTCACAATTTGGAAGCATTAAGTCCAAGTTCAAAGTGTCAGGCTCCAGGGGCTGGGTGAAAGCCCCTCAACCTTGGGGTCCAGTTCTGCCTCCTGCTCCTGGCCCACTGGAGCTAGAGGCATTTCTTCACTCAGACAGCTGGTGGCTGCTGAGGCTGACAAGCCCAAGGTTGACAAGTAAAAAGGCACAGTCCTGATGTTACCAAACCACATGGCAGGCCATTAACTTAAGTCCATTGTAAGTACCAAGGTCAGCAGAGTACAGGAGGCTGCTGATAAATGACACGGCTACATGCAGGGTCCAAGCATGCCACAAGCTTGAGACCACTCCAAAGCTTCTTCTTATATACAGGAAGCAGACCACATACCCAAAGCAGCTACTCAGCTGCTTGTGGTAGATCCCACCATGAAGTTGACTGCCAGTCTCATCATGGGGCAAAACTACCACCAGCTGCCCAGCCACACAACCAGGCCCAGCCAAGCTGATACACAAACATAACTACCACATATATTTTCACCACAATAAAAAATAAAAATAATTTTTTTAGAAAGACCTGTAAATAAAACTGATAAAATCTGGGACTGGGGAAGGAAAAAACAACACAGCAATTTACACCTTAGTTTAGTATAAACTCAAACCTAACCCACTTCCATCTTGTTGATTCCGACTCATAGCCACTCCCATTACGTTTGTAAGGTGGTAAATCTTTATGGAGATAGATTGTCCCGTCTTCCTTCTGCAGAGTGGCTGGTGGATTTGAACCGCCAAATGCCTTAGGCCCTGTGCCACCTGAGCGCCTTAGTATTAGAAGTTTTAAGAGCAGTTTTGGAAGGCTGCCTTCTTCCCTTCTCCTGCCTCTTCTTCCTCTGGACCCTCCCTTTCCTGCTCACTCTCCTGTCTGCCTCCCCTTCTTCTCCCCTCCTCCTTTTGCTCTCTCCTTTTCCTTCCCTTCCTGTCTTATTCTGTCTTCAGAGATAATCTTAAGCTTGTTTTTAAAAGAAAAGAAAAAAAGAAGCTTCCAGCATTACTTCATATTCATATCTCTGCAAGTATAAATATCCTGTCATCATTATTACCAAAAAATTCTAGGAGATTTCTAGGAGAAAAATATTGTATGGTATAAAGAGGCAATAATTGATTAAGGATAATGATTATAGAGAGCTATAACATGATCTCCAGGAATGAAAAATTAGCTCTTTCCATGATTTTTTTTTCAATGTAAATTCCAAGTTTCAAATAGGAAACATAAGAATAATAGCTCTTTTTTTTTTATGTTACTAAATGCCAAATGTATTGTCAAGTCACTTGAATATGTTGTTTCAGATAATCTCCAGAACATATTTTCACTTCTCTATTTTATAAATAAAACATTTGAGGCTTGAGAAAGATTCAATATGTAGTTCACTAATGGAGAGAGATAGCCAAAACCTTAAACCAGGGATTCACGTGTCTCTAACACCATTACTCATAACAAATATGCTACAAGATGAAAAATTTCCTGTGTACATACTTCTAAGATGGATATTTTTCTTTCACAGTTATAAAACTGCCTAATAATTTTGAAATTAAGATATATTTTATATTGATTTCAAAAGAAATTTACCAGTAACCAATTTTAGATTTCTCACTTTTAAGTCTCTGCCTGTGCATGAATTTGGCCATGTATTAACGGTCTTTCAACTTATTAGAATGACATTCCCTGATAGAATCACATCAGATTATAATTTAAATTAAAATTTGGATCTTTAACCACCAATTAAAATATCTTTTAAAAGATTACATTAGGATACAGCTCTAAAGTGAGAATTTATTGGGAAAACAGAAGATTACCCACATCACCCCAAACAAAGCAATTTAAGGTAATAGAAATTCTTATAACTCTGATAACCTTATAGAATTTTCAAATCTAAGTGCATGGCAGTGACTGATTCTTGCATCATGAATGGCTACTATTTAGATGTTGAATATCTATGTGCCAAAAGTAGAATTCAAAGATAAACTATTTGTCTAACAGAATACCTAATTCAATCAAAGAAAATAAAAAAATATATAAAAATATAAGTTCATCAAAAAAGACAGAGAAATGGATCTTAAGTTTGTCTTAACTTCATTGGAAAGTATATTTACTTCTGTATGTGAGAGAGAAGATATGGGCATTAGGCATTCAAAGGTATAGCAGGGACTTTGGAATATGGGTAAGACCAAAAAACAAAGAACTAAGAATGGCTCATTAGGTGAATGATACAAAAACAGAGTGTTAGGAATCAGCATTAAAAGTTGAATAAACAGAAGTAAATATATGAACAAAGAACATGAAAGCCAGGAAACTCTACTTAAAATTATCCACTAGTGATGTTCTCTGTTAAGCCAAAACCAAACCAAACTCACTGCCATTGAGTCAATGATTCTGACTCACAGCAACCCCATTGGGTTTCTGAAGCAGTAACTCTTCATGGAAATGCATTGACCCATCTCTCTTCAATGGAGCAGCTGTTCGGTTTGAACCACTAACATTCTGCTTAGCAGTCAAATGCCTCAGGCACTACACCAGGTTCTCTATTGGAATTTGAGAATAAACTGTAAAAGAAAGCTTGATTTTTAACCACTTCATACACTGAGAAAATGGTCCCTTATGTGATTGACTTCAAGGACTCAATAACATTCACAATCTGGTTGAATCTGAAATGTCCAGAGATACTGTTTCTTCCTTTAGATTATCATTGAACTATAAGAAAAATACAAATAGCAGAGCTAAAACGTTATCTTTTTCTAACTCTTCACACCTTCATAAGTGTTTTGAGAAGTGGTTTAGATATATGACAAAATATTACAAGATTAAAAGCCTTTAAGTACCAAGTAGGTACACAAATGAGTAGACTGGATGGATGTTAGTAGAATGGGTGGCTGTTGGACAAGTGGAATTAATGTTGAAGTGATCTAAAAACAGAGTAACTGCTACTCAGCCTCCTACAGCTGTTAGTAAGTCCAAGAATGATGCCAAGTAATAAAAGATTTGCTTATTTTTGATGCCTGTTTACTCCCCAATTCCCTCCACACAAAAGAAACTAGAAAAATAAATAAAAAATAAAACTCATACCAAGTAAAACACATCTGTCATATGTACCAGCCAGATATGAACCTCCTTTTCTGTTGGGTAGCATATGACATAGAATTTGGGGGCAAATTCTACAGTTAATGAGGGCTTGGGAAGTGAAGGGTCGGGGGCACTACCTAAGATAAAGGACCAGGAAACCAGACACTAAAGAGAAATTCTGCTTACCTCACTTCTCACTTTGGGTTTTGGTTTGGCAAGTATGGACTGAGGCTTGGAGGAAGATCATGTCAACATTGCCAGGGGAAGAGAGGAATGGGAGGAAGTGTGATGGAAGCCTAGTTAGAGACGGTAAGAACAGAAACATAAGATCATGTATTTGGTATGAAAGTCTGTATAGTCATTGGAAAAATCCTGCAAAGGTGTTGACTGAAAATCTTTCAAGACATCTAGAAGAAAACAAAGTAAAGAACATTAAACATCTTCAGTATTAAACTTCCATGATTTTCTGCCAATTGAAAGCATAGAAAGGGCTTCCAGACTATAAGTGAAATTATGTGAGTCTAACTGGTAAATAAAAGAAAGGCATTTACTAATTACATTGCTTGAGATTGCCTCATCACAACCCAAGACACACTTATGAAAATGTATTCAGTGCTGAGTACTTTGGCAATTAAATTAACTCGGACTGGCAAGCTGCCTTTTAGGATAGTAAATCCTGAAATATACTTATTCTTATCTCTTTTCCACAATTCCCTCAGAGAAAACCATAGCTGATCCTATCCTGTTGTGAGGAATTTACTCTTTTCCTCAAGAGTTCCTTCTCTTCACTGTATCATAGTGCTCCCCTGACACACCTTGGAAAATAGGCAATAAATATCAATTTCATATGGCTCCAATTCCTCTGACTACTTCATATTGCATTCAGAATCACTTACTGTTTAATTTTATTTATAACATTAAAAGAAAGAGGATCCTGATGGTTTCCAGATGTTAGTAATGTTTAAAAACAGAGTTAGTTCTGACACCAGTGTTACAGACATTGGAAATGAAGCTGATGCCCAGAAAACTACAATAAACATTTATTCTGTTTTTCTTTCTAAATTGAAATTTCACATACAAAATTAAAAAGTGTTCAAATTACACTTAATCATATGAAGTAGAAAATGAAAGTCTCCTTAAAATTGTTTCTATACCCAGACTCCCACATACCCACCTCTCACCTTTATCTTCCTCTAAGATATTTTCTTTTCTTCTTTTTCTTTGTTTATATTACATATAGGAGCTCTGGTAGCATAATGCCTTAGGCACTTGACTGCTAACCAGAAGGCTAGCGATTCAAACCCACCAGCCACTCCTCAGAAGGTAGGTTGGGCAATCTACTTCCAAGGAGGGGTCGCTATGAGTCGGGTCTGACTTGACAGCAAGTAACAACAACAACAACAACAAATTACATACAGATAAATACTAATGATACAGATGTGAGTAGATTGATAAAATGATAGGTAGATATTTGGAAAGTACAATTATATCATATCACACATACTATTTTCATTTAAATAACATTGGCACAGCCAAATGGTGCACTCTCTCACATAAGGACCCTATGCATGGCATTAACTCAGTCGTACTTAACAACAGTAACAGCAAGCCATTTTATTTCCAATATTTAAGGTCTAAATATATGGGTGTTCCATAACTGATGTAAAAAATCCCCTATTGGCAGATAAATATACAACTTTTTCTACACTAAATAAAGATGAAAAGAAAATCTAAAGTTCAATTTAAATTTGAGTTGGAAACGTCAATTTTAAAACCTAGACTAAGATTATAGAGGGTTTTTTTTTTTTTGTGTGTGTGTGTGTACACTTACCATCTGTTATTAAGACTTTCTATACCCTCAGTTGAATAGTTTCAATATGGTGTGTGCCATGAAAGATCCAAGTGTCTTCTACTGAAGATTTGTTTGTCATTAAAGCCTTATTTCTTTGGTATAAATTAATGAACATATGTAATTTGTTCAATTTTTCTCAAATATTTATTATCAAAATGAACTACAATTTGTATAAATTTCAAGCAAGTGGATGAATCATTTGATCAAAGATAGCAAAAAAAATTATATGAACACTAAGTTCTTGGCTGAGAAGTAATTTATGAAATAATAATGGCTAGCCTCCAGTATTATAGTGGAAAATCAGATCAGGAACTAGATGATTACAATGTTAAAGTTAACCCTATTTATTAATTTTCTATTGGAATTTAAGAATTAAAAAGAAGAAGAAACCTTTTTTTTTTCCATTATTGTCAGTTATTTTTCCATTGAAATTCAAAAACATTTTTTAAAAAGCGCTCGGGCCTGCTCTCTTAAGTACTGTCAGTGTTTAGGTTGCTTTGCTTTGCACTTTGCATTTTAATATGTTCCATTACTCTAGTTTGATCTCTAACATCTGTAATTGACCACCATATGAGGAAAGAATATAACAAAATTAATCAATAAAACAGCTTTCTTGAAACACATTGGGTTCAGCATTCCTTGTCAGTTGAACTGCATTTTTTAATATCTTTAAATTTAATTGACCATGGTTAAATGGACAGCTTATAGTTTATACAGGAAAATATGCAAACAAACAAACAAATTTTTATCAGTCATTTAAAAATCATTTAACAAGAAAAGCTCTATTACTGAATTACAGGCTTAAACCACAATGAACCAATTATATCACAAAAATTGTACAGTTTCTATGAATAATAGATGATCTCAAATATTAAAAATTTCCCTGAGAAGCAATTATATCTGCATAAAGCTTTTCAATTATTCCTTTAATGACCTATAGTCATAGCACCTGCTATATTACTACTATTTTTAAAATTGAAATAACTGAGAAATAAAAACAAAAATAAACAAACATACTTATAGATTTGGAAATCTGCAAATCTTGACAGTATGGATATACTTCCACTTCGTAATCTGGTCATGGTTCTGTGGAAGTTTAAAAGTCTGTCTCTGATAGAGTGGCAGCCGTGGCCCAATGAAATGAATTCTGGACCTAGAGTCAAAAGGCTACTTTCCTATTTAACTGAAAATGTTGGGCGATGTATGTATATTCTCTAGTTTCGATTCCTTGTTTAAGAATAGTAAAATGAACTTGAGAAGAATACATAACGATGACTAAGAAATTATTTTGAAAGTGTTTTTAAAATTATAAATTTTTATGCTGTTGGTAGAAAATATCTATGTATTAGAGTTCTCCAGATACATAATCAATATCTGTCTGTCTGTCTGTCTATCTATGAAGGACCCTCATTAACTAAGATTGATCTAGAAAAATTTGCACTTATTTTCATTTAAACAATAATAGTTGCCACTTGAATAAATCTATTTTTCTTCACATTCTATCCCATTGATTCTTCTGCTAAAAGGAATGAAAGTTTGATGTGATCTTTATGCTTTTTGGTCTGATGTGGAATCATGCAGTGATTCAGCAAAGGCTTCTGAGGCCTTGAAACTATAGCACAACAACAAGTGATCTACCCCTGTGATCTTTAAATAAGGTTGCTATTTATTACTAGTGTTCTCACCAGGCTGAAAAATCAATGCACTGAAATAAAGTAGATTTTTCTATTGCATCTCTGAGGAAAAAATAGTGTCTCTAAGGAAAAAAACACACTTACATCAACTCACGAATGTCTACATACACACCAAAAAATTTTCAGAAAAATATACAGTTCATTCTGAAACATCAAGAATAAAATTGGCAAAAGTATTTTATAAAATTTTAATAAAAATTAAAACACTCTGAATAAAATTGTGTTTGGGAGTTCACATACTTTATCCCTCTCTTTAAGATGGAGATATTTGCTCCTATGACAGACATAAGCAAACAAAGTCAGAGAGGTAAAGTGGCTTACTTCACTAAGGTAGCATTATTGCTGTTAGGGCCCATTGAGTCAGCTCCAACTCACAGTGACCCCATGGACAACAGTACAAAACACTGCCCAGTCCTGTGCCAGCCTCACAATCTTTGCTATATCCAAGCCCATCATTGCAGCCCCTGTGTCAATCTGTCTTGTTGAGAGCCTTCACCTTTTTTGTTAACCCTCTATTTTACCAAGCATGATAAGGTAGCATTGATAGAAGTGACAAAAACAATCACTAAAATTATTGATAAATAAAGTTGTGTCACTAAGTGTCAAAACAGTATATATTTGCCACTACTAGGCAACCATTTAACAGCAGCAGCCTGACATCCAGGTAAGGGGAGGGAGAGACCCAGGCCCCACACCCTCCAGCCAGGAAAGTGGGGGAAAGAGAAGCCAGTAGCAACTACAGAAGAGGGCAGCGCTAGGGATAGAGGTAAAGGGAGAGCAGAGAGGTTTCAAACAGCTAAGTGAGACAAACTTGTCTGTCAGTTTGTCATACTATTGTGGCTTGCGTGTTGCTGTGAAGCTTGAGGCTGTGTCACTGGTGTTTCAAGTGCTGGCAGGCTTGCATATGGTGCACAGGTTTCAATGAAGCTTATAGATTGAGACAAACTAAGAAGAAGAAAGAGGCCATCTACCTCTCAAAGAATTGGACAGAGAAAACCTTATGAATAGCAGAGAAACAGTCTGATACATTACTGCACAACTTTGTGAATAGGTCAGAAACATTATCTGATAAAGTGTAGGAGAATGAGCCCTTTAGGTCAGACGGCTTTCAAAATATGACTAGGAAAGAGCAACATCATTACAGTAGGACAAACTTTACTGATATGGATAGAGTAAAGCTTTTGAGACCTCCATTTGCTGATGTGGCACAATTCAAATTGAGGAGAAACAGCTGCAGACATCCATTAATAATAGAAACATGACATGTGCGAAGTATGAATCTAGGAAAATTGGAAGTTGTCAAAAATGAGATGGAACACATAAAGATTGATATCCTAGGCTTTAGATGAAATGGACCAGTTTTGGCCATTTAGAATCAGACACCCGTATGATCTACTATGCCAGGAATGACAATTCAAAGATGAATGGCTGTGCATTCACCATCACAAAGGATGTTTCAAGATCTGTCCTTAAGAACAATGCTGTCAGTGATAGAATAATATCCATACACCTACAAGGAAAACGAGTAAATAAGACTCTAATTCAAATTTATGTACTGACCACCAAAGCCAAAGATGAGGAAATTGAAAATTTTTATCAATTTCTGCAGTCTGAAATTGACCATATGTATAATCAAGATATGTTAATTATCACTGGTGACTGGAATGCAAGTGTTGGAAACAAAGAAGAATCACCAGTAGCTGGAAAATTTGGCCTTGGTGACAAAAATAATGCTGGAGATTGCATGACAGAATTTTGCAAGACCAACAACTTTTTCATCGCAAATACATTTTTTCAACAACACAAACCGTGGCTATACACATGCACTTCACCAGATGGAGTACACAGGAGTCATATTGACTACATCTGTGGTAAGGGGTGATGGAGAATCTCAGTATCTTCAGGCAAAACAAGGCCAGGAGCTGATTGTGGAACAGACCACCAACTGCTCATATGTAAGTTCATCTTGAAATTGAAGACAATTAAAACAAGTCCATAAGAGCCAAAATATGATCTTGAATATATCTCTCCTGAATTTAGAGATCATCTAAAGAGTAGATTTGATGCACTAAACACCAATGACTGAAAACCAGAATTGTGGGATGACATCAAGAACATCATCCATGAAGGAAGCAAGAGGTCATTAAAAAGATGAGAAAAGAAGAAAAGACCATAATGGATATCAGAAGAGACTCTGAAACTTTCCCTTGAACAGAGAGTAGCTAAAGCAAATGGAAGAAATGACAAGATGAAACAGCTGAACAGAAGATTTCAAAGAGCAGCTGAAGCAGACAAAACCAATTACTATAATGAAATGTGCAAAGACCTGGAGTTTGAAAATGAAAAGGGAAGAACATGCTCAGCATTTATCAAGCTGAAAGAAGTGAGGAAAAAATTTAAGCCTCCAATTGCAATATTGAAAGATTCTATGGGCAAAATATTGAATGATGGAGGAAACATCAAAAGAAGATGGAAGGAATATACAGAGTCACTGTACCAAAAAGAATTGATTGATGTTCATCCATTTCAGGAGGTGGCATATGTTCAAGAACCGATTGTATTGAAGGAAGAAGTCTAAGCTTCACTGAAGAAATTGGAAAAGAACAAGGCTCCAGAAATTGACAGAATACCCATTGAGATGTTTCAACAAACAGATGCCCCACTGGAGGCACTCACTCGGTTATGCCAAGAGATTTGGAAGACAGATAGAGGGCCAACTGACTGGAAGAGATCCATATTTGTACCCATTCCAAAGAAAGATGATAGCACAGAATGTAGAAATTATCAAATAATATCATTAATGTCACACGCAAGTAAAATCTAACTGAAGATAATTAAAAAATGGTTGTAGCAGTATATTGACAGAGAACTTCCAAAAGTGCAGGCTGGATTCAGAAGAGGGTGTGGAACAAGGGATATCATTGCTGATGTCACATGGATCTTGGCTTAAAGCAAAGAATACCAGATAGGTGTTTACTTGTGTTTTATTGACTATGCGAAAGCATTTGATTGTGTGGATCATAACAAATTGTGGATTACATTCAGAAGAATGGGAATTGCAGAACACTTAATTGTACTCATAAGGAACCTCTACATAGACCAGGAGGTTGTTGTTCGAATAGAACACGGGGACAGTGCATGGTTTAAAATCTAGAAGGGAGTGCATCAGGTTGTATCCTTCCACCATACTCATTCAATCTATACGCTGAGCAAATAATCTGAGAAACTGGACTATATGAAGAAGAACATGGCATCAAGATTGGGGGGAAGCCTCATTAACAACCTGCAATATTCTGACTACACAACTTTGCTTGTTGAAAGTGAGGATGATTCCAGCACTTACTGATGAAGATTGAAGAATACAGTCTGCAGTATGGATTACATCTCAACATAAAGAAAACAAAAATTCTCGTAATTGGACCTATAAGCAGCATCATGTTAAATGGAGCAAAGATTGAAGTTGTCGAAGAGTTCACATTGCTTTGTTCTACAATCAAAGCCAATGGAAGCAGCAGTCACAACATCAGATAGCATATAGCACTGAGCAAGTCAGCTACAAGGGACCTCTTTCAAGTGCTGAGGAGTAAAGATATCTCCTTGAAGACTAAGGTGTGCCTGACACACAACAGGTTATTTTCAAATGCTTACATGCATGTGAGAGCTGGACAATGAATAAAGAAGACCAAATAATTGATGGTTTTAAGATGTGGTGCTGGAGAAGAATTCTGAAGGTACCACAGACTGCAAAATGAACTAACAAATCTGTCCTGGAGGAAGTGCAGCCAGAATGCTCCTTGGAAGTGAGAATGGCCTGACTTCATCTCACCTACTTTGGTCATGTTATCAGAAGGGACCATTCCCTGGAGAAAGATATCATCCTTGGTAAGGTGGAGGGATGACAAAGGAGGGGGAGTCCCTCAATGAGATGGATTGACACAGTGGCTGTGGCTATGGGGCCTGACTTCATCTCACCTACTTTGGTCATGTTTTCAGAAGAGAACATTCCCTGGAGAAGGATATCATCCTTGGTAAGGTGGAGGGATGACAAAGGAGGGGGAGTCCCTCAATGAGATAGATTGACACAGAGGCTGTGGCTATGGGGTCAAGTGTAGTGGGGATTGCGGAGCTAGGTCCCTATGAGTTGGAGTTAACTTGATAGCAACTAACAACAACAACAAGGCAACCACTTTCCCCAGTAAGTTCTGCTGAGAAATGATCAGTGTTTTCAAATCTTTCCACTATTTAAAATGTATTGGTCAAAACACAGAAACACATACAACAGAAAACAAACAAAAAAAATATAAAGCTATGGACATGGGCCTCTATAGTTTCCATTCCGATTGCTTTCCCTTTCTCCATCTTAGTTAATTTCTGAAATCTCTCTTGATGTGGTTGTTAGGTGTCATCATGTAGCTTCAGACTCTAAGGTACCTTATTATACAGAATAGAAAGGAATATTGCTCAGTCATGTACTATCCTCAAAATCATTACCATACTTGAGCCCATCATCACAGCCACTATGTCAATCCATCTTCTTGAGGGTCTTCCCTCTTTTCACTGATTCTCTGCCTAAGGCATATGACTACTGACCAGAAGATTGGTAGTTCAAATGCACCAGCCTCTCCATAGAAGGAAGACTGAGCAATCGATTTCTGTAAAGATTTACTACCTCAGAAACCCAAAAGGGTTTCGACTCTATGGCAATGAGTGTTTTTATGGTTTAAGTGTTTTTTAGATGTATTTTTTTAATTTAAATACTTAAAAAAGAAAACTGTTATGTTTAAAAAACTATTATCGATACCTCAATTTAACAGATGAAGTACTTTAAATAATTTACACATGATCTTGCAGTTAGTGTGTGTAATAGAGTCAGGTCTTAATCAATTAGCCAAACTCTAAAGCCCACATGATTGGCCAGTATTTTTTTGGTGCAAAATAGCAGATCCACATTTTGGATTCTCTTTGCCTAGTGAAGAATTCCTATCTAACTGTACTTTATTTATGACAACAGTTTGTGGATTTTTGAGATGATAAACTGATTTATGACATATCCATAAAAGAAAAAAAAGAATTTCAATCATTTTTACCTATACTTTTGTATTGATAGCTTATTCTTACTGGAGTTAGAAATACAAAAAATAGGACCAAAATCCATTAAATGGGGAAGACAATGTTTGTTTAATAAATGATGCTGGCAAAACTGGAGATCCACTTGCAGAAAAATGAAACAAGATTTGTACCTCACACCATTCACAAAAACAAACTCCAGATGCATCAAAGACTTAAATGTGAAACCCAAAACTATAGTGTTCCTCAAGGAAAAACTAGGGGCAAATTTAAGGGCCCTAATATATGGCATAAATAGACTATCAAGCATAACTCGGAATGCACAAACAACAGAAGAGAAACCAGATGATTGGGACCTTCTAAAGATTAAATTTTTGTGTGCTTCCAAAGACTTCTCCAAAAGAGTCAAAAGAGAACCTTCAGTTTGGGAAAAAATATTTGATAATGACATATCTGACAAGGGACTTATCTCTAGAATTTATAGAAAACTCCAACACTTCAATAACAAAAAGACAAACAATCCAATTTAAAAATGGGGAGAAGACATGAATAGACACTTCACCAAGGAGGATATTCAAGCGGCCAACAAACATATGAAGAAATCCTCATGTTCATTAGCTATTAGAGAGATGCAAATCAAAACAACAATGAGATACCATCTTGCCCCAGCACTGGTAGCAAAGTTCAGCAAGACAGAAAATAACAAATGCTGGCGAGGTTGTGGAGAGATTGGGACTCTCATACACTGCTGGTGGGACTGTAAAATGGTACAATCATTGTGGAAAGCAGTATGGCGATTCCTTCAAAAGTTGGAACTAGAAATACTATTTGACACAGCTATTCCATTACTAGGTATATATCCTAAAGAAGTGAGAGCCATGACAAAAACAAACATATGCGCACCCATGTTCATCGCAGCACTATTTACAATAGCCAAAAGATGGAAACAACCTAGGTGTCCATCAACTGAGGGATGGATAACAAAACTACGGTACATACACACATGGAATACTATGCAACCCTAAAGAATAATGTAGAATCTTCAAAACACCGCATAACATGGATGAACTTGGAGGACATTATACTGAGTGAAATAAGTAAATCACAAAAGAACAAATATTATATTAGTCCGTTATTATCATAGTCAAGGAAACACTTATCTATGGAAGGTCATTTTATTTGTTGGTTAGTAGGGGTGGGAGGGGAGGGGAGGGAACACTGTTAGATAGATAGAGATAAATTTTGATTTGAGTGAAGAAAAGGGCAATGTACCAAATCTGTGTGACCAATATGACAGCACTGAAGAAGAGAAAGATATATAGAGGTATGTGGGAAGTACAGACAACAAAGGTGAACCCTTTTGCACATATAGTATGGCGTGCTGTGTGAAGGAAAACACAGGTCTATGGGTGGATAGATGGGGGGACAGGCTGAAATATTAGGTATCTATATGAAGTGAAGAGTGTGCCCAAGAACATGTATAGGGTTGGCAGACAGTGATCCAATAACTTTATGTGTATCATCTGAATTCCCAGGTGTATAATGGGGCTGACAAGGGGCAATGTTGTAGTCACTGCTTGGTCACAGCCAGCTACACAGAGGGACCGAGTAGTTGAACCTGTGGGCTCGGGACCATAGTCCCAGAGGACATTAAGCTCAATTGGCATAACATACTACACAAATCATTGTCCCACCTTCTACTGTGGCTAGTAGCGACTGAGATCTTAAAAGCTTGCAAGCTTCCATCTAGATGCAACAATGGGTCTCTCCTCATCCAGGGCCAAGAAGAATGAAGAAAACCAAAAATTCATGGAAACAAACAGTCCTAGCGACTGGTACACCATCCGATCTGCAACCTATATGACTATGAGACCAGAAGAAATAGGCAGTGTTTGGCTACTACTGTCAATCACTTGGAAGAGGATCTTTGTAGGAGATCCTGGATAGACAGGGGGAACAATGTGGAACAAAACTCAAAGTCATTTGAAAAAAAACAAAGTGGGGAACAGGTTTGCTGGCCCAATAGAGCCTGGTGGAACCACTGAGACTATGGCCCCTAACTGCCCTTCAGGTCTGGAATTGAATGCACACCTGTGGCTTCCAGCCAAGCAGTAGACAGGCATACTAGTTGAGCATTTACCTGAGGTAGATACATTCCTTGGAGAGAACAAACAAGAGAGAAAGAAGGGCTGATCAGGCACAAGGAGATAGCTCAGGGGGTAGGAGTACATGGAGGGATGGTCACAGGGAAACAGTACCTATCTGGAGGAAGTGGGAGAGGAGATGTTGCATTCTGGTAAATTGTGGTCAATGTCATGAGACAAAGTGTATGTGATCTGCTGTATGGAAAGTGTATCTGCTCTGTAAATTTTCACCCAAATCACAATAAAATAAATAAATAAATAAAGGACAATTTAAAAAAAAAAAGTAAACAGTCCTGGGCGATAAAAATTATATAGTGTTGGCAGGAAGATTGATTAATAAAGGCCCTCTGATTTACAAAGGAGATGGGCACTGAACAGAAAGAGGGTTATTGAAATTGTAAATGTTTTGTGAATTAATTATGCATACTACATATTTGGTGAAAGTATAATTGAAGGTAAAATAGTTGCAGGTGTCTTGGATTATTATTACTATAGTCTTAATAAAATTTCAGAGATTTTAGACCTCCTTAAAGAAGATCACGATTGAGGTTAATACATATACATAGATAATCATTGAAAAAAAAAGAAATACAAAAAATACTAAAACTATGAAAACTTGAGAGAAACTATGCAAATTATATATTTTTTCAAATTCTCCTTCTCACAATTGTATTCCTCTTTAATCAGACAAAAAAACTGTGGTTATGATATTTTTAAAATCACATAGAATTATAATAATTTAATATATCAAGTTTCAGAAAAACAATTCACTTGCATGTGAAATATTCAAAATGAAGAATATTTCTTAAAAGCAAGATGGAGTAATAGGTACTGATTTATAGCCCTTTTGAATAGTTACAGAATTGAATAACTATCTGACAGACGTTTCTACATGTTAGATTAGAGATAGCACAAGACTGTGATCCCAGAGAGAACAGAAGTAAGTAAGTTGATTTGTGATTGCACTGGTTTATTGCTTGTGTGCAATTTCCAGGATGCAGCACAGGGAAGAATAAGACAACAAACTCCAACGTTCTTGGTGTGTTGCAGGGATGGGGTCACAATTCAGAGAGGCAAAAAACAAGGCAGCTGCACAGCATGAAAGGGGACAAAAGGAGAGAGAGCTACAAAAATGGAAGAGTCTTCTCAAGTCACTGGCTAAATACTGATTTTTACATGTTTGAGATGAAAATATCTGAGGCTCCAGAAAGAACCAATAGGAAAGAGTAGTTAAACTATTCCCAAAGCTCACAGACAGCTGGGAAGAATTCATATTTGCAACAGGCAGAATGGAAATATCTCATAATACACAGGGCATCAGATACCAATTCAATAACCAATTATGTAAAATTAAAAATGTCTGTCATCTAATAAGAAATTAACAGACAAGCAAAGAAGTAGGAAAATATGGCCCATAACAAAGAAAAATCAAATAATAAAAAAGATAACAGAATTAATGACAAAGGAAATTAAAACAGCTATTATAAGGGAGTGTGTCAGGGTTGTATTTTTTCACCATACTTACTCAATTTGTATGCTGAGCAAATAATCTGAGAAACTGGGCTTTATGAAGAAGAGCATGGCATAAGGATTGGAGGAAGAATCATTAACGACCTGCAATATTCAGAAACACAACTTTGCTAGCTGAAAATGAAGATGACTTGAAGCACTTACTGACAAGGATTAAAGACTAGAGTCTACAGTATGGATTACACCTCAACATAAACAAAATGAAAATCCTCAGAACTGGACCAATAAGCAGCATCATAAAAAATGGAGAAGAGATTGAAGTTGTCAAAGATTACATATTACTTGGTTCCACAATTAACACCAATGGAAGCAGCAGTCAAGACATCACACAACGTATTACACTGGCCAAATCTGCTTTAAAATGTTGAAGAGCAAAACTTTCTCCCTGAAGACTAAGGTGCTGCTAACCCAAACCATGATATTTTCAGTTGTCTCATATGTGTCTGAAACTTGGACAATGAATGAGGAAGACCAAAGAAGGGTTGATGCTTTTGAGTTGTGGTGTTGGCAAAGAATACCTAACGTACAAAGGACTTCCAAAAGAACTAACAAATCTGTCCCAGAAAAAGTGCAGCCAGAATGTTCCTTGGAAGCAAGAATGGCCAGATCTGTCTGACTTCCTTTGTCATGTTGTCAGAGAGACCATTCCCTAGAGAAGGATATCATGTTTGGTAAAGGGGAGGGTCAATAAAAAAGGGGAAGACCCTCAAGGAGATGAATTGACTGTGGCTGTCATGATGGGCTGATGGCCAGCAAGTATTATGAGGCTGGCACAAGACTGGGCAGAGTTTCAATTTCTTGTACATAATGTCATTATGAGTCAGAGCCTCCTTGATGGTACCTAACAACAACATGTTTAAGAAAAAGGAACTCTGGTGGTATAGTGGTAAAGGCATTTGGCTGCTAACCAAGGAGCAATGGTTCAAACACACAAGCTGCTCCATGAAGAAAGATGAGGCAGTCTGCTTCCATAAAGATTTACAGCCTTTGAAGTCCAACAGGGTCTCTATGAGTTGGAAATGACTCTATGGCAGTGAGGTGTTTGCTTTTTTTTTTTTTTTTGGGGGGGGATATTCAAGAAAGTAGAGAAAAATCAGTGTGAAAAGAAATGCAAGACACAAAAATAAATTGAACAGAATTTCTAGACAGAAAAAGTTACAATATTGGAAATGAAAAATATATGATGACAACGGAAATGTTGAAGAATAAAAGATCATTGTTCTTGATGGTATAACAATGAAAACTATCTGAAATAAAACACAGAGTGAACAAAACACTCACTCACTCACTCACACACACACACACACACACACACACCTCAGTGACCTGAAAGACATCAAACAGTTTAATATACATATAATTGGGATCCCAGGGGGCAAAAAGGGAGAGGCATAGAAAAAAAAAAAAAAAAAAAACTTGAAAAGAGTCTAAAAAAAGTATTCTAAATTTTGTTATAATTATTGTAAACTGACAGATCAGAGAAACTAAATAAACTCTAGTTGAAGAAACATAAAGAAAACCATGGAAACACACATAATAATAAAAAAAATTTAAAAACCACCATAAAGTCTAGAAAGCATCCAGAAAAAATAGACATATTGTGTGTCCTACAGAAGAACATGATTAGAATGAGAGCAGACTTCTAATCAGAAACAATGAAAACCAGAAGAAAAAATTTAAAGTACTAGGGGAAAAATGAAACAATAGCCTAAAATATATTTTACCCAATGAAACTATTTGCAATAAAAAAGATGAAACTGGAAAAAAGAAATTTCCAGATGAGAAAAATAAAATATTATGAGAGAGATTTGCTTTACAAGAAATGAGAAAAGGGTTGTTCAGATACTAAACTGATACTAAAAGAAATTTGGATCTAGACAAAAAACAGAGAGTGCCTACATGGGAAAATATATAAGTAGCTATAAAAGTGACTTTTTTTTCATTTTAATGTCTTCAACAGACAACTGTTTAATACAAACTAATGACAGAAGCTACCACTACTTAGTTTGTCATACCATGATGGCTTTCATGTTAGTGCGAAGCTGGAGGATATGCCATTGGTATTTCAAATATCACCAGGGTCACTCATAGTGGACAGGTATCAGTGAGGTTCCAGACTAAGGCAAACTGGGAAGAAGGAAAGGACCATCAACTTCCCAAAGAAATGGCCGGTGGAAACATTATGAATAGAAGTGAAACACTGTCTGATGTATTACTGGAAAATTTTATGAATAGACCTGAAACATTGTCTGTTACAGTGACAGAAGATAAACCCCTCAGGTCAGAAGGCACTCAAAATATGACCAGGGAAGTGCTGACTCCTCAACATAGAGTCGATGGGAATGACATGGATGGGCTAAAGATTTCAGGACCTCCATTTGCTGATACGGCAAGACTCAAAGTGGGAAGAAAGAGCTGCAAACATATAACTGGAACATGGAATGTACAAAATACGCATGTAGGAAAATTGGAAATTGTCAAAAATGAAATGGAACGCATAAAGATTGATATCCTAGGCATTAGTGAGCTGAAATGGATGGTTTGGGCTTTTTTTTTTAAGTTTTATTGTGATTTGGGTGAAAGTTTGCAGAGCAAATTCACTTTACATACAGCAACTCAAATGCACTTTGTCTCATGACTTTGACTACAATTTCCAACAATGCAACAGCTACCCTCCCACTTCCTCCCCATAGTTACCTCTTCCATGTGTCCTACCCTCCCATGCACTCCTGCCCCTCAAGCTGTCTCCTTGTGCATACACAGCCCTTCTATTCTACCATAACTGATCTCTCCAAGGAGTGTACCTACCTAATGTAAATGTTCAGCTCATATGCCTGTCTTTTGCTTGGCTGGAAGCCACAGGAGGGTTCAATTCCAAACCTAAGGGGCAGGTAGGGGCCATAGTCTCAGTGGTTCCTTAAGGCTCTATCAGACCAGCAAACCCAATCCTTTTTTTTTTTTTAAATGATTTTGAATTTTGTTCCACATTGTTCTCCCACTCTATCCAGGATCTCCTACATAGATCCCATCTGAGCGGTTGACAGTGGTAGCCAGGCACCATCTAGTTCTTCTGGTCTCAATCATATAGGATCACATGGTGTGCCAATCCCTTGGTCTAATTGTTTCCATGCATCTTTGGTTTCCTTCATTTGTCTTTGCTCTGGATCTTGAAGAGAGATACGTAGTTGGATCTAGATGGCCACTTGCAAGCTTTTAAGATCCCAGTCACTACTCACCAAAGTAGGATGTGAAACAATGTTTTGTGTAGTATGTTATGCCAATTGAGCTTGATGTCCCCTGTGACTATGGTCCCGAGCTACAGGTCCAAATACTCACTTCCTCTGGATAGCTGACTGTGGCAAAGAAGGGACAACAACCTTGCCCCTTGTCAGCTCTACTATATACCTATATACCTGGAAATTCTTATACAACATACAAATAGACCTGTAGAAATATTGTTTGCCAACCAGATACATGGTCATGGGCACACTCCTCCCTGTAGGGACATACCTAACAGTCCAGTCTGTCTGTTCATCTATTCACCCACATATCAACGTTTGCCCTCACTGACAATGCAGTACTGTACATGCAAAAAGGTCCATCTTTGTTGTCTGTACCTCCCATGCACTCTCTATGTCTTCTTCTTCCACAATGCCACCATGCTGATTACTCCCATTTAGTATATTTCACTTCTCTTCACCCAAATCAATACTTGTCTCTACCATCTAACAGTTTTCCCCACCTCCACTCCTATCTCTGGTAACCAACAAAGACAATTTCCTTCCATATATAAACCTTTCCTTTCCTTTTCCCATTAATGGACTAATGTAATATTTGTCCTTCTGTCATTTACTTATTTCACTCAGCATAATGTACTGCAAGTGCATCCATGTTATACAGTGTTTTGCAGATTCTACATTATTCTTTAGCGTTGCATAGTATTCCATTGTGTGTATGTACCACAGTTTGCTTATCCATTTGTCTGTTGATGGACACCTAGGTTGCTTCCATCTTTTGGATATTGTAAATAGTGCTGCAAAGAACATGGATGTGCAGATATCTGTCCTTGTCCTGGCTCTCACTTCTTTAGGATATATACATAGTAATGTTATGGCTGGGTTAAATGGTATTTCTGGGTCAAATGGTATTTCTAATTCCAACTTTTTAAGGAATTGCCATAGTGCTTTCCACATTTGTTCTATCGTTTTACAGTCCCACCAGCAGTGTATGAGAGTCTCGATCTCTCCACATCCTCGTATCCATTTGATATTTTCTATCTTGTTGAACTTTGCTACTAGTGCTGGGGCAAGATGGTATCTCACTGTTGTTTTGATTTGCATCTCTCTAATGGCTAATGATTGTAAGCATTTCTTTATATGTTTGCTGGCTGCCTGAATATCCTCTTTGGTGAATTGTCTATTCATGTCTTCTGCCCATTTTTAATTAGATTATTTGTCTTTTTGTTGTTGAGGTGTTGGAGTTTTCTGTAAATTCTAGAGATATGTCTCTTGTCAGATATGTCATTGTCAAATATTTTTTCCCAATCTGTAGGTTCTCTTTTGACTCTTTTGGGGAAGTCTTTAGAAGCACATAAAAATTTAATTTTTAGAAGGTCCCAATCATCTGGTTTCTCTTCTGTTGTTTGTGTATTTTGGATTATGCTTGATAGTCTATTTATGCCATATATTAGGGTCCCTAAATTTGCCCCTAGTTTTTCCTTGAGGAACTCTTTAGTTTTAGTTTCACATTTAAGTCTGATCCATCTGAGGTTAATTATTTTTTATGGTATGAGGTAGAGATCTTGTTTAATTTTTCTGCAAATGGATATCCAATTTTGCCACCATCATTTATTAAACATTCTCTTCCCCATTTAATGGATTTCAGTCCTTTGTCAAAGATCAGCTAACCATAGGTTGATGGATCTATTTCTGAGTTTTCAATTCTACTCCTTTGGTCTATGTATCTGTCATTGTACAAATACTAGGTGGTTTTGACTACTGCATTTCTATAGTAGGTTTTAAGATCTGGGAGCATGAGACCTCCTACTTTGTTCTTCTTCTTAAATAATGCTTTGGTTATCCAAGGTTTCTTCCTTTTCCATATAAAGTCAGTGACTGGTATTTCCATATCCTTAAAAAATGTTGATGCTATCTGGATTGGGATTGCACTGAATGTACAGATTGCTTTGGGTAGAATTGACATTTTCATAATGTTCAATCTTCCATTTCATGAGCTTGGTATGTTCTTCCATGTAGATCTCTTATGGTTTCTTTATATTTTTCTATATATTATATACTATATATAATACTATATATATATTGTTGTTGTTATGTGCCGTCGAGTCAAACCCGACTCATAGTGACCCCTCCTTGGGTGTCTGAGGCAGTATCACTACGGAAGTAGGATTGCCCAGCCTTCCTTCTGAGGAGTGGCTGGTGGGTTTGAACCACCAGCCTTCTGGTTAGCAGTCAAGTGCTTTAGCCACTATGCTAC
>NW_006921738.1:19392-24579 GCF_000298275.1 Orycteropus afer afer | reverse complement strand
GTCTTTTGTGTACCATGTAAGATTTATTTCCAAGTACTTTTTTTTTTTAGTAGCTATTGTAAATGGTATTAATTTCCTTATTTCTTTTTCAGCAATCTGCTTGCTGGTGTAGAGAAATCCAACTGGTTTTTGGACGTTGATCTTGTTTCCTGCCATGATGATAAATCTCTCAATTAGTTTCAGTAGATTTTTGACTGAGTCTCTTGGGTTTTCCATGTACAGGATCATATCATACTCAAATAGAGATAACTTTACTTCATCTTTGACAATTTGGATGCCTTTTATTTCTCTTTCTTGCCTTGTTGCTGTGGCCAGGATTACAAATACAATGTTAAATAGAGGTGGTGATAGCGGGCATCCTTGTCAGGTTCCTGTTTGCAAAGGGAGTGGTTTCAGTCTCTCTCCATTGAGAATAATGTTGGCTGTTAGTTTTGCATATATGCCTTCATCATATTGAGGAATGTCCCTTCTCTTCCTATTTTGCTGAGAGTTTTGATCAGGAATGGGTATTGCATTTTATCAAATGCCTTTTCTGCATCAATTGATATGATCATATGTTTTTTTTCCTTTTTTTTTTTTTTTTTTTTTTAATGCAGTGGATGTTGCTGATTGTTTTTCTAATGTTGAACCATGCTTGCTTACCTGATAAGAACCCCACTTGGTCATGAGCAATGATTTTTTTGATATACTGTTGGAATCTATTGGCTAGGATTTTGTTGAAGATTTTTGCATTTATATTCATGACGGATATTGGTCTGTGGTTTTCCTTTTTAATGTTGTCTTTGCCTGGTTTTGGTACCAAAGTTATGCTTGCTTCTTAAATGAATTTGGGAGGATTCCTTCATTTTCTGTTTTGGAATAGTTTGAGTAGAATTGATGTCATTTCCTCTCTGAATGACTGGTAGAATTGCTAGAATTCTCTGGTGAAACCATCTGGGTCAGGAATTTTTTTGTTAGTAATTTTTTTTAATGACCTGTTCAATTTCTTCTTTTGTTATGGATCTTTTCAACTCCTCCACCTCACTCTGTGTTAGCTTTGGCAAATAGTGTATTTCTAGAAATCTATCCACTTTTCCACATTTTCAAATTAGTTGGAGTACAGTTCTTCCTGTTGTTGTTATGTGCCGTTGAATCATCTCTGACTCATAGTGACCTATGTACAACAGAATAAAACACTTCCTGGTCTTGTGCCAGCCTCACTATCCCTACTATACCTGAGCCCATTGCTTCCGCTACCATGTCTATCCATTTCATTGAGTGTCTTCCACTCTTTTCTTTATCCTCCACTTTACCAAGCATGACATCCTTCTCCAGAGAATGGTCTCTTCTGACAACATGACCAAAGTAGGTGAGACAAACTCTGGTCATCCTCACTTCCAAGGAGAATTCCAGCTGCACTTCCTCCAGGACAGAATTGTTAGTTCTTTTAGCAGTCCATGGCACTTTCAGTATTCTTCACCAACACCACAACTCAAAAGCATCAACTCTTCTTCAGTTTTCCTCATTCATCATCCAGCTCTCACACACACATAAGAGGTAAGCAAAAATGCCATGGCTTGAGTTAGTCACATCCTAGTCTTCAAGGAGATACCTTTGCTCTTCAGCACTCAAAAGAGGTCTTTTGCAGTAGATTTGCCCAATGCAATATGTCTTTTGATGTCTTGACGGCTGTTTCCACTGATGTTGATTGTAGAACAAAGTAATATGAAGTCTTTGACAACTTCAGTCTTTTCTCCATCTATAGTGATGTGCTTATTGATTTTTGATTTCTTTATGTTGAGGTGTAATCCATACTGTAGACTGTCTTTAATTTTCATCAGTAAGTGCTATAAGTCATCCTCACTTTCAGCAAGTTGTGTCTCTTTATCTCAGGTTGTTAATAAGCCTTCCTCCAATCCTGATGTCACATTCTTCTTCATATAGTCCAGCTTCTCAGATTATTTTCTCAACTTAAAAATTGAGTAAGTATGATGAAAGGATACAACTCTGACATACTCCCTTCTGATTTTAAACCATGCAGTGTCCCTTTGTTCTGTTGGAACAACAACCTCCTGATCTATGTGCAGGTTACTCATAAGTACAAACTGTCAAGTGTTCGGGAATTCACATTCTTCTCAATGTTATCCACAATTTGTTTTGAACCACACAATCAAATGCTTTTGCATAGTCAATAAAACACAAGTAAATATATTTGTTAGTCTTTGCTTTGAGCCAAGATCCATCTGACATCAGTTATATCCCTTCTTCCATGCCCCTTTCTGAATCCAGCTTGCATTTCTGAAAGTTTTCTGTTGATATATACTGTTGTAACTGTTTTTGAATTATCTTCAGTAAGATTTTATTGCACGTGAAATCAATGATATTGTTTGATAATTTCCACATTCCGCAGGATTACCCTTCATTTGGAATGGGTACAAATATGGATCTCTTCCAGTCAGTTGGCCAGGTAGTGTCTTCCAAATCTCTTGGCATAGCCAAGTGAATGCCTCCAGCAGGGCAATCGTTTGTTGAAACATCTCAGTGGGTATTCTGTCATTTCCTGGAGCCTTGTTTCCACCAATCCCTTCAGTGCAGCTTTCACTTCTTCCTTTGAGACCATTGGTTCTTGATCATATGACACCTCCTGAAATGGATGATCATCTACCAATTCTTTTTGGTATAGTGACTCTGTGTATTCCATCCATCTTCTTTTGATGTTTCCTGAATAATTCAACATATTGCCCATGGAATCTTTCAACACTGGAATCTGAGGCTTAATTTTTTCCTAAGTTCTTTCAGCTTGAGAAATGCTGAGTGTGTTCTTCCCTTTTGGTTTTCTAACACCATCTCTTGGCACATTTCATTATAATAATTGACTTTGTCGTCTTGAACTGCTTTTGAAATTTTCTGTTCAGCTCTTTTATCCTGTCAATTCTCCTTTTTGCTTTAGCTACTCTTTGTTCTAGGGCAAGTTTCAGAGTCTCCTGACATCCACTTTTGTCTTTTCTTCCTTTCCTGTCTTTTAAATGACCATTGCTTTCTTCATGGATGATGTTCTTGATTTCATCCTACAATTCTTCTGGTTTTCAGTCACTGGAGTACAACACATCACATCTATTCTTTAGATGGTCTCTAAATTTAGGAGGTATAAAATCAAGGTCATGTTTTGGCTCTTGTGGAGTTGTTTTAATTGTCTTCAGTTCCAACTTGAACTTGCATATGAGCAGGTGATGGTCTGTGCCATGATCAGCTTCTAGGCCTTAGTTTGGCTGAAAATATTGAACTTCTCCTTCACCTCTCGCCACAGATGTAGCATATCTGTGCTAAAATTCTTCATAGTATCCTGATATTAGCCTCTTTATTTCAGTTGGTTCTGTTGTGATGTCGCCCATTTTGTTTCTTATTTGTGTTGTTTGTATTCTCTCCCTCTTTTCCTTTGTTAATTTTGCCAGTGGTTTGTCAATTTTATTAATCTTTTCAAAAAACCAACTTCTAGTCTTGTTGATATTTTCTATTGTCTTTTTATTTTCTGTTTCATTTATCTCTGCTCAAATCTTTATTTCCTTTTTTCTGGTGACTGCAGGCTTTTCTTGTTGTTCTTTTTCTAAGTGTTGGAGATGTGGGTTTAAAGTGTTGATTTTGGCTCTTTCTTCTTTTTTGATGTGTGCGTTTACTGCTATAAATTGGCCTCTGATCACTGCTTTTGCTGTGTCCCAAAGATTCAGTATGTTGTGTTTTCATTCTCATTTGATTCAATGAGTTTTTTTTTTTAATTTCATTTTTAAAATTTCTTCTTTTACCCAGCCTTTCTTAAGGAGGGTATTGTTCAGTTTCCATGTGTTTGATCTTTTTTCCATTAATTTTCTTATTGGCGATTTCTAATTTGATAGCATTGTGATATGAGAAGATGCTTTGCAGTATTTCAATGTTTTTAAATTTATGAAGGCTTGCTTTATGACATAACAGATAGTCTATCCTGGAGAATGTTCCATGTGCACTGGAAAAGAATGTATACTGTACTGTTGTTGGGTGAAGTGCTCTGTAGATGTCTATAAGGTCAAATTGGTGTATTGCATTGTTTAGATCTTCTGCATCCTGTTGAGTTTCTTACCAGTTGTTTTATCTTTCACTGAAAGTGGTACATTAAAGTCTCCTATTACAACTGTGGAGTCATCTATTTGTCTTTTCAATTCTGTTAAAGTCTGATTTGTGTATTTTGAGGCACTTTCCTCAGGTCCATAGATATTTATTATGGCTATATTTTCTTGTTCAATTCATCCATTGATCATTACATAATATTCTTCCTTGTCTCTTAGGTGGTTTTTTTCTTAAAGTTGATTTTATCAGAAATTAATATTGCCACTCCTGCTCTTTTATGGTGGCCATTTGTTTGATATATCTTTCTCCAACCTTTGATCTTTAATCTATTTTTGTCTTTGTCTCTAAGGTGTGTCTCTTGTAGACAGCATATTGATGGGTTATGTTTTCTTATCTAGTCTGCAACTCTCCATATCTTGAGTGGTGCATTTAATCTATTTACATCCAGTGTAATTATTGACAAGTATAAATTGATTGTTGTCATTTTGTTATGTTTTGCATGGTGTGACTGGTTTCTTTGTTCCATATTATATTCTCTGTTGAGCTCATTATGTCTATGAATTGTGTTATCATTTCCTTTGTTGCTATTGTTTTAGTATTTGCTAAATATTTGGGTTTGGCCTTTTAATTTTGATGTAAAGGTTTATCATTTTTTCTCTGAGGTTACCCTGTGATTTATAATTTTCTCCCCAAGTTTAGAACAGTCCATTCTATCTTACAACTCTCTTGACTTCCTCACCATTTAGAAGGTCTGTAACTACACTGTTTTTTTCCCTCTTTGGGGTTTGTAGTTGTCTTCATTTGCCAATTGATGCCTCTGGTTCCATTTACAATCTTGTAAGCTTATTTTACTTTGGATACTCCCATAGCTGTATTGGTTTCTGAGTTATATTATCTTGTGTATTAATGGTTGGTTGCTATTTGCTGTTTTGGATTCTCTGTTCAAAAGACTCCCTTTAGCATCTCTTGTAAGGTTGGTCTGGTTTTAACAAATTCCATTAATTTCTGCTTATCCAGAAATCTCCTAATTTCCATCATATTTGAGGGACAATTTTGCTGAGTATATAATTCTTGTTGGAAATTTTTTTATTTTTCAGGGTTTTATATATA
>NW_006921738.1:6257-11407 GCF_000298275.1 Orycteropus afer afer | reverse complement strand
CTAGGTTTTTGTCTGTGTTTTCCTTAATTTTCTTAGTGTTTTCCTTGATCTGTCTCTCAATCCTTAGAAGATACCTAAGTATAATTCTTTTGAATTCCATATCAGGGATTCCCAATACTGCTTCTTCCTTAGGGATGTTTTCTGGATCTGTATCCTGCTCCCTTTTTTCTACCACCTTATCTTGCTTTTTTGTGTGGAATGTGATGGTCTGTTGTCTCCAAGACATTATGACATTGTTGTATTTAGATCTCTATTAACTGTGAAGATCAGGTAAGGGTGCATCAGGATCTTCTTGGCGGTCATTTATCATTGGCTAGTTGGTGGAAAAGTAAGTGGTGGCTCTTACTCAGTAAGTGAAACTGCAGGAAATATGGGTATGGTTCCATTTTATGGGCATGGTTGTTGTCTCCTATTCAGACAAAAAGAGTGATCAAAAAAATCAGAAAAATAAAAACAAGAGGACAAAAAAAAAAAAATACACCTCTTATACACACAGGAATAATCACCAAATAAGGAAAAAGAAAAGGAAACATCTCAATATCCAGAGGGGCAATAAGGGAAAAGAGGGAGAGTAGGAGAATAATGAAGAAAACAATTGTAAAAATGCAAAGAGAAAATACGAAATGGGGTTAACCACAGAAAAACATGGGAATCAGGAACAGTGAAGAGAGGAAAAAACAGAAAATTGGAACCTGAGAAGGGATGAATTAACAATAATGTTTAGAAAAATGAAAATAATAATAGTAGTAGTAGTAATAATTTTGAAACAGACTAAAACACACTAAAAAAAGGAAAAAAAAAATCTGAACATGGCAGGGCAGGGCAGCCAGGCTGTGTCAGAGCACAGAGACTGGGATGGAATTCCTGCCAGCCCAGAAGGTGGGTGGGAGTGAGGGATGGCCACACCTCTGTTCACCAAGAGGGTGTGGGGTATAAAAGTAACAAGGGGAATACTGCACCTTTCCAGTCATTCTTGTCCAGATTGTCTGTGCAGTTCCAGTAAGTGGATCCTATTCTAAGGTCCCTGAGATCTGAGAGAATGCTGTCCTTTTAAATATCCAAAATGGTCAAACTGTTTGTATACATTCAAAATGGCTGCGCCTTCTGGACAAGCAAACCTCCACAGCTCATCTCATCTCCCTCTTCACTGCTTCCCCTTTTATTCACCAGCCACCAGTGCAGTTCTCCATGTGGCCTCTGGCTAGCAGAGGCAATTTTTAGGTTAATTCTTAGGTCCTTACACCACGTGGCAATATCCAAGCTGTTTGTGTCATCAGGATCATTAACAGTCTGCAGCTCCATGTGCCTACTTTCTGGGTGTTTTCTTGAAGGTTCTTCTACTTGTTGGAGTTTAGTCCACTTCTGTATCCTTCCTTTCAAAGCTCAGAACTCCAGGATTATCTTCTGTATCTGTGTTAATTGATTCCTATTTTCTTTGTTGAAGAGGGTTTGTGTAGTTTGTTCACTTATTCTGCCATTTTACTGGAGTCCCTGGTTTCGGCCATTTTGAATCAGACGATAATATGATACATTGTACCAGGAAAGACAAATTGAAGAGGAATGACATCACATTCATCATCACAAAGAATGTTTCAAGATCTATCCTAAAGTTGCCCTTGAGTGGAGAGTAGATAAAGCAAATTGGAAGAAATGACAAGATAACAGAACTGAACAGAAGATTTCAAAGAGCAGCTTGAAAAGATAAAGTCAATTACTATAAGGAAATGTGCAAAGACATGAAGTTACAAAAACAAAAGGGAAGAACACGCTCAGCATTTCTCAAGCTAAAAGTACTGAGGAAAAATTTAAGCCTTGAGTTGCAATACTAAAAGATTCTATGGGCAAAATACTGAATAATGCAGAAAACCTCAAAGAAGATGGAAGAATACACAGAGTCACTGTACCAAAAAGAATTGGTCGAGGTGCATCCATTTCAGAAGGTGGCATATGATCAAGAACCAATGTTATTGAAGGAAGAAGTCAAAGCTGCATGGAATGAATTGGCAAAGAACAAGGCTCAAGGAATTGATGAAATACCCTTTGAGATGTTTCAACAAATGGATGCTGTGCTGGAGGCACTCACTCAGTTATGC
The DNA here is from genome assembly GCF_000298275.1 of Orycteropus afer afer. Classification (NCBI taxonomy): domain Eukaryota; kingdom Metazoa; phylum Chordata; class Mammalia; order Tubulidentata; family Orycteropodidae; genus Orycteropus; species Orycteropus afer. The sequence continues at coordinate 9,314 of NW_006921738.1, read as the reverse complement.
CAAAAGAATTGGAAAACACTACCTACCCAACTAACTGGAAAATATCCATATTTGCACCCATTCCAAAGAAAGGTGATCCCATAGAATATGGAAATTATGGAGCAATGTCATTAACATCACATGCAGGTAAAATCTTGCTGAATATAATTAAAAAATGGTTGTAGCAATATATTGACAGCTTCCAGTAATGCAAGCTGGATTTAAAAGGGACATGGAACAAGGGATATCATTGCTGATGCCAGATGGATCTTAGCTGAAAGCAAAGAATACCAGAAAAATGTTTGCTTATGTTTTATTGACTATGTAAAATCATACGATTGTGTGGATCATAGCAAATTATGGATAACATTGAGAAAATGGCAATTCCAGAACACTTGATTGTACTCATGAACGTCCTGTGCATAGTTCAGGAGGCTGTCCTTCGAACAAAACAAGGGGATACTGCAAGGTTTAAAATCCAGAAGGGAGTGCATTAGGTTTGTGGCCTTTAGCCATACCTACTCAATCTCTATGCTGAGCAAATAATCTGATAAACTGGATTATATGAAGAAGAATGTGGCATCAGTATTGGAGGAAGACTCATTAACAACCTGCGATGTGCAAATGGCACAATTTTTCTTGCTGAAAGTGAGGATGACTTGAAGCACTTACTGATAAAGATTGAAGACTACAATCTGGATGTATGGACTGCACACATCCATGGAGTGCAGTATGTATTACACCTCAATAGAAAGAAAACAAAAATCCTCACAACTGGTCCAATAAACAGCTTCCCAATAAATGGAGAAAAGATTGAAGTAGTCAAGGACTTCGTATTTCTTGCTTCTACAATCAACGTTAATGGAAACAGCAGACAAGGCATCAGATGACATACTGCATTGGGCAAATCTGCTACAAAACACCTCTTTCAAGTGATGAAGACCAAAGATATCTCCTTGAAGACTAAGGTGTGCCTAACCCAAGCCATGGAGCTCTGGTAGCATAGTGGCTAAGGCACTTGACTGCTAACCAGAAGGCTGGCGGTTCAAACCCACCAGCCACTCCTTGGAAGGAAGATGGGGCAATCTACTTCTGTAGTGATACTGCCTCGGAAACCCAAGGAGGGGTCGCTATGAGTCGGGTCTGACTCGACGGCACATAACAACAACAACAACTTATTCATGTGAGATCTGGACAATGAATAAGGAAGCTCAAAGAAGGGTTGATGTTTTTGAGTTGTAGTGAGGGAGAAGAATGCTGAGTACCATGGACTGCTAAAAGGACTAACAAATCTGTCCTGGAAGAATTGTAGCTGGAATGCTCCTTGGAAGCAAGAATGGCCAGACTTTCTCTCACCTACTTTGGTCATTCTGTCAGAAGGAACCATTCCCTTAAGAAAGAGATCAAGCTTGGTAAAGTGGAGGACCCACAAAAGAAGGGGAAGGCTCTCAATGAGTTGGACTGACACAGTGGCTGCAATCATGGGCTCAGATATAGCAAGGATTGTAAGGCTGGCACAAGACTAGGCAGTATTCAGTTCTGCTATGCATAGGGTCACTATGAGTTAGAGATGACTCGATGGCACTTAACAACAACATCCTGAAGTACAATGCTGTCAGTGACAAGGTAATATTCATGTACCTACTAGAAAGACTAGTTAATATTACTATTATTGAAATTTACACACCAATCATGAAAGCCAAAGATGAGACAATGAAAGATTTTTACCAACTTCTGTATTCTGTAACAGACCAAAAATGCAATCAGGTTGTATTATTACTGATGAACAGAATACAAAAGTTGGAAACAAAGAAGAATCATCAGTAGTTAGAAATTATGGCCTAGGTGATAGAAATAACATGCAAGATTGCATAATAGAATTTTGCAATGCCAACTACATATTCATTGCAAACACCTTTTTACAACAATGTAAATGGCTGCTATACATGTGGACCTCATCAGAAGGAATACACATGAATCAGATCAACTACATCTCTGGAAAAAGGCAATGGAGAAGCTCAATATCTTCAGCAAAAACTAGGCAAGGAGTTGACTGTGGAACAGATCTTCAACTGCTTACATGCAAGTTCAAGTTGAAGCTGAAGACAATTAAAACAAGTCCATCAGAGCCAAAATATAACCTTGATTATATGCTACCTGAATTTAGAGACAATCTGAAGAAAAGATTTGACATGTTGACTACTAATGACCGAAAACCAGATGGATTGTGGGATAACATCAAGAACATCATACATGAATAAAGCAAAAGGTCATCAGAAAGACAGGAAAGGAAGAAAAGACCAAAACTGATGTCAGAAGAAACTCTGAAACTTGCATTTGAATGGAGAGTACCTAAAGCAAATGGAATAAATGACAATATAAAAGAGCTGAACAGATTATAAAGAACAGCTTGAGAAGATAAAGTAAATTATTATAATGAAATGTGTAAAGATTTTTAGTTAGGAAACCAAAAGGTGAAAACATACTTGGCATTTCTCAATCTCAAAGAACTGAAGAAAAAATTCAAGCCTTGAGTTGCAATACTGGAAGATTCTATGAAAAAAATAATGAATGATGCAGAAAGCATCAAAAAGGTGGAAGAAATACATAGAGTCACTGCACAGAAAATGGTGTTCATCTATTTCAGGAGATAGCATATGATCAAGAACAAATGGTATTGAAGGAAGAAGTCGAACCTGCACTGAAAGAATTGACAAATAACAAAGCTCCAGGAATTGACAGAATACCCACTGAAATGTTTCAACAAATGGATGTCATACTGTATGCACTTACTCATCTATGCCACGAAATATAGAATACAGATACCTGGCCAACTGATTGGAAGAGATCTGTATTTGTACCTATTCCAAAGAAAAGTGATCTAACAAAATGTGGAAATTATCTAACAATATCATTAACATCACATGCAAGTAAAATTTTGTTGAAGAAAATTCAAAGATGGTTTCAGCAGTATACTTATAGGGAACTTCCAGAAATGCAAGCTGGATTTAGAAGAAAACTTGGAAACATGGATATCATTGCTCATGTCAGATGGATCTTGGCTGAAAGCAAACAATA
>NW_006921738.1:4130-5696 GCF_000298275.1 Orycteropus afer afer | reverse complement strand
AAGACATCTCTTTGAAGACTAGAGTGTGCCTGACTCAAGCCATGGTGTTTTCAATCACTGTATTAGCATGTGAAAGCTGAACAATGAATACAGAAGAATGAAGAAGAGTTGATGCCTTTGACTTGTGGTATTGGTGAAGAATACTGAAAGTACCACAAACTGCCAGAAGAATGAACAAATCTGTCCTGGAAGAAGTACAGCCATAATGCTCTTTTGAAGTGAGAATGGGTAGATGTTGGTCATATTGTCACAAGGATCAGTGTTTGGTACAGTGGAAGGTCAGCTAAAGAGGGGAAGACCCGCAATAAGGTAGATTGACACAGTGCTGTAATGATGGGCTCAAGTAGAACAGGGCTTATGAAGATGGTGCATGCATGACTGGGCAGTGTTTCATTTTACTATAAATAAGGTGCTATGAATTGGAGCCAATTCAATGGCACCTAACAATGACAACAACTGTGATGGTAAACCATGGAGTTTTAAGATATAAAAACAAAATATATGTCAATAATGGCTCAAATAAAGGAAGAAGGAAATGATAGGATATGGTTGTAAGATTCTTATATAGCATGTTGTTGTTATTTGCCGTCGAGTCGGCCCCAACTCATAGCGACCCCTCCTTGGGATAAAGTGCATAATATCATTTAAAGAGATTATTATGGGTTAAAAAATGTATATTTTTAACTGTAGAGTAATAATTATAGAAATAAAACAATGACCTATATCTAATAAACCAGATTGGAGCTAAAAAAGTACGAAAATAAACAAATTAAAAAATATCTCAATCCAACAGTCATAAGGAAAAGAGAAAAAAGACCAAGAGGGAAATACAGCAAGACGACTGTAATTAACCCAGCTATATCAATAATTATATTTAAAAGGCAAAGAACAATATATTGGGTTAAAAAAATAGCAACACCCAACTATATGCTCTCTACCAAACACAAACCCTAAATTTAAAAACAGAAGAAAAAATAAGAGAGAGAAGAAAACAAAAGGGTGAAAGAAAGCAAACAGAAATGAACTAAAAGTAAAATTTTGGACAAGAGATACAGCATTTAAATAAAGTACAAAATAATTCTGAAGTGGTTATATTAGCAGCAAACAACATTTATATTTATACTAACATATATTAATTTCACAGCAAGGAATATTACCAGAAACAAAGTATACATTTAATAATGATAATGGCAGCAAATCATGAGTAGGACATAAAAATTCTAAAGATTATACACTTATTAGCAGAGCTTCAAATTAAACAAATAAAATACTGAGAGATCTGACAGGAGAGACAGAAAAGTTAACTATTAGAGTTGTCAAAAACTCTTCTTCCAGAAATCAATAGAACAAGTAGACAAAACATAATCAAAAAAGCTATAAAAGAATTTAACAGTACTATCAACTAACACTGATATCCAGATGTTTCAACAAATGGCTGCAGTGCCGGATGCACTTAATAATTTATGCCAAGCAATTCGGAAGATAAATACTTGGCCAACTGACTGGAAGAGATCCATATCTGTGCCTATTCCAAAAAATGGTAATCCAACAGAATGTGGAAATTAT
>NW_006921738.1:2821-3845 GCF_000298275.1 Orycteropus afer afer | reverse complement strand
AGACAAAGAAAAAACTGAATAGCAAGAGAAGTCAAAGCACTAGATGTCAAAGACGAGGATGGAGGAGATTGCACAAGGTATGAGAGAATATTATGGGTGATGAAAATGTTCCATATTATTATTGTGATGGTGGTTACCCAATTGTATGCATTTTTAAATTTGTTATAGGCACACTTACTATTAGAGAATTATATACTATCCTTCAATGAAATAAATATATATATTTTTAATTCCAAATAATTACCTCACCTTTAAGTTTCCTTGGCTTGATGTAATTTTCCAAAGCCTCTACACAGCTATCAAAAGACTAAAATGTCTATGCTACGTGTGGGTTTTATTTTAGGACCAGGACCTGGACAGGGTGAGCGCTGCAGGCATACAGGGCTGCTCGGCTTGGCATCAGGGCTATCCTTATTTTAAGGCCGGGACCTGGAGCAGGGGTGCGCAGAGCAGTTAGGAACAACTAAGGGAGGTAAAATTGTCGGTCAGTTTGTCGTCCTGTGGTGGCTTACGTGTTGCTGTGAGTCTGGATGCTATACCATAGGTGTCATAAAATGCCAACAGGTTTATTCATGATGGACAGGTTTTCTCAGAGCTCTGGGCTAAGATAGACTTGGAGAAGGAAGAGGCTATCCACTTCACAAATAATTGGTCAAAGAGAACTTCATGAATAGCAGTGAAACACTGTCTGATATATTACTGGAAAACTTTGTGAATAGCCCTGAAACATTGTCTGACATAGTGCCCGATGATGAGCCCATCAGGTTGGAAGATACTAAAAGTGACTGAGGAAGAGCTGACTCCTCAGAGCAGAGACAAACTTAATGATATGGATAGAGCAAAGCTTTCAGGACCTCCATTGCTTGATGTGGCAGGATTCAAAATGAGAAGAAACAGGTGCAAACATCCATTAATGATTGGAACATGGAATGTATGAAGCATGAATCTATGAAAATTGGAAGCTGTCAAAATGAAATGGAATGCATAAAGATCAATTTTCTAGACATTAGTGAGCTAAAATGGA
>NW_006921738.1:0-2571 GCF_000298275.1 Orycteropus afer afer | reverse complement strand
GATAGAAACAATGCTGGAGATCACATGATAGAATTTTGCAAGATGAAAGATTTCTTCATTGCAAATATCTTTTTCAACAACATAAATGACACCTATACACGTGGACTTCACTAGATGGAACACACAAGAATCAGACTTACTACATCTGTGGCAAGAGGAGATGGAGAAGTTCAATATGTTCAGTGTAAACAAGGCTAGGAGCTGACTGTGGAACAGACCATTAACTGCTTATATGCAAATTCAAGTTGAAGTTTGAGACAATTAAAATGAGTCCATGAGAAACAAAATATGACCTTGATAATATCCCACCTGAATTTAGAAACCATCTAAAGAACAGATTAGATGCGTTGGCCACCAATGACCGAAAACCAGAGAAATTGTGGGATGACACCAAGAATATCATCCATGAAGGAAGCAAGAGGTCATTAAAAAGACAAGAAAGAAAGAAAAGACCAAAATGCATGTGAGAAGAGACTGTGAAACTTGGCCTTGTACAGAGGAAGAAAAGCCAAAAGAGTTGAACAGAAGATTTCAAAGAGCAGCTTGAGAAGACAAAACCAATTACTATAATGAAAGGTGCAAAGGCTTGGAGTTAGAAAACCAAAAGGGAAGAACACACTCAGCATTTCTCAAGGTGAAAGAACTCAGGAAAAAAATTAAGCCTCGAGTTGCAATACTGAAAGATCCCATTGGCAAAGGATTGAATGATACAAGAAACATCAAAAGAAGATTGAAGGAATACACAGAGGCACTGTACCAAAAAGAACTGTTCAATATTCTTCCATTTCAGGAGGTAGCATACAATCAAGAACCAATGGTATTGAAGGAGGAAGTCAAAGTTGTACTGAACGAATTGGCAATGAGCAAGGCTCCAGAATTAATGGAATATCCATTGAGATGTTTCAATAAACAGATGCTGTGCTGGAGGCACTCACTAGACTATGCAAACAGATTTGAAAGATAGCTACCTGGCCAACTGAGTAGAAGAGATCCATATTTGTACCCATTCCAAACAGGTGATCCCACTGAATGTAGAAATTATCAAACAGTATCATTAATTTCACATACAAGTAAAATCTTACTGAAAACCATTCAAAAATGGTTGCAGCAGTACATTGACAGAGAGCATCCAGAAATGCAAGCTGGATTCAGAAGAGAACATGAAATGAGGGATATCACAGCTGATGTTAGATGGATCTTGGCTGAAATAAAAGAATACCAGAAAGATGTTTACTTATGTTTTATTGACTATACAAAAGCATTTTATTGTGTGGATCATAACAAATTATAGATAACTTTGTGAAGAATGGGAATTCCACACTACTTGACTGTACTCATACGGAACCTGTACATCGATCAAGAGGCTGCCATTCTAACAGAACAAGGGGATACTACATAGTTTGAAATCAAGAAGGAAGTGAGTCATGGTTGTATCCTTTCACCGTACTTATTCAATCTGTATGCTGAGCAAATAATCTGATTATATGAAGAAGGACATGGCATCAGGATTGGAGAAAGACCTTCAGCAACCTGGGATACACAGATGACACAATTTTTCTTGCCAAAAGTGAGGATGACTTGAAGCTTTCACTGAGGAAGATTGAAGACTACAGTCTTCAGTATGGATTACACTTCAATATTAAGAAAACAAAAATTCTCACAACTAGTCTAATAAACAGCTACACAATGAACAGAGAAAAGAATGAAGTTGTCAAGAACTTCATATTACTTGGTTCTACAGTCAACACTAATGGAAGAAGCAGTCAAGACATCAGATGATGTATTACATTGGGCAAATCTGCTGCAAAAGACCTCTTTCAAGTGATGAAGATCAAAGATATCTCCTTGAAGACAAAAGTGGGCCTAATCCAAGCCATGATATTCACAATTGCCTCTTATGCATGTGAGGGCTGGACAATGAATAAGGAAGACCAAAGAAAAGTTGATGCTTTTGAGTTGTGGTGGAGGACTGGAATGCTAAAAGTAACATGGACTGCTAAAAGGAGTAACAAACCTGTCCTGGAAATATTGTAGCCAGAATGCTCCTTGGAAGCGAGGATGGCCAGATTTTGTCTCACGTAAGTTGATGTTGTCAGAATGAAACATTCCCTGAGAAGGATATAATGATTGGTAAAGTATAGGGTCAATGAAGAAGGCGAAGGCCTGTAATGAGATGGATAAACACAGTGGCTCCAATGATGGGCTAAGGTATAACAAGGATCATGAGGCTGGCACAGGACTGGGCAGTGTTTCACTCTGCTGTACATAGGGTCGCTATGAGTCAGAGATGATTCAACAGCAACTAACAACAACAATAACAACAACCTATAAGGTTGTTTTGCTTGATCTTTCCTGTGGTAGAAGTTAAACATGTGCTAGTAATTTCTACTGTTAATATTCCAATCACAATAGAGTTCCATATGTTTGACTAAGTTATTACTGATTTATTGTCAGATGCCATACGCATAACATGATACCTAGAAGCACTTGCACATGTTGTTGTTGTTATTAGGTGCCATCAAGTCATTTCCAAATCATAGCGACCCTATGCACAGCAGAACGAAACACTAC
>NW_006921737.1:8181612-8182920 GCF_000298275.1 Orycteropus afer afer | reverse complement strand
AGCCACTATGCTACCAGAGCTCCCATAGCAGATATTAGTACTCAACAATTCACCATTGCAAACCTAAAAGTGTTCCATCTGGCCAAGGGACGGAGGAGGCCACATTTGTAGCAATTGTTATAGAAATGTGTCACAACCACGGGCCAAGTATTCAGGGAAGACCAGAAATAGTCACCCATATCTGAAGACTCTTCACCTCTTCCCAAAGATGGCATCACTCTAGGCCTGCCTTCTCCTGGGGAGAATAAAATCTCTTAATATCCCCAACATTTCTCATGGGAGTTGAAAGGTTTAATTTGGATTTTCCAAGGTTAGGCTACCATTTTGGAATGTGAAACAAACAAACAAACAAACAAACAAAAATTCACAGACATAAATAACTATTAAAAGATGGATCATCAACTTTTAAGAAGAGTCCTTCCTAATGCCTGCTTTATCTACTTAACCCATCACATAAAGCACAAAGAAGTAGTAACAAAAGACATGGACACTCTTTTAGTCTGTTAGGATTGGGGAATCAGATGGCTACAAAGCTGAGACCAAATGTCATGCAGAAAAATGACCTGGAATATCACCTCCACTCCTGAAACCTGAAGTGCACACGCATAGGTCAGCTATTTTAATGTTTGACCCACTTAAAATGTAGCAAAATTGGCAAATCTGTGTTTAACTACTTGGTAAATACTTCAAACTTTTCCATTTTAAAATATATTTTAGATTTCATCTCTTATGTAAAAATAGCTTGAATCAAAGCTGACTAATCCGTGGCATTTATATTAAACATCTATATGCCATGGGTTTGCATTTTGGTTTGTTTCTACATTTATAGGTCACACATACTTCCATCTACTTCCTCAAACTGTATTTTGCATAGAATTGTGCTACCTTTTGAAATTGTCTATTAATCATACTGGATACACTAAAGTCTTCAGGGCCACTTATAAAATGACCTTTTTCTGCCTGACTTGTGACAAGCCTAAATTCTAACACACAGCTCAGCAATACACTGTACTTATATTCTAATTTCAAGTCTTTACCTTATAGACTGATATTTCCACTGAAAAATATGTAGAATATAGGTTTCTGAAAATTATCCTTCTCAAGTTTTTAGTACAGATAACAGTAGCATTCCCACTGCAAACATTTGATATAGTTGAGCTTTCTTGAGTCATTCAGACCAATTCCAAATTGGAAAGAAGGTCATATCATAAAATGCACCTTAAAAAAACATAGTTTTATCACTTTAAAGTGCTTTTGAGGTCAATAGAATGCTATTCTTTGGGAGAAACACTTTAATGAAAAGGAATT
>NW_006921737.1:8180060-8180578 GCF_000298275.1 Orycteropus afer afer | reverse complement strand
CGCATATAAATAACCTCGCTGTGCCTCTGCAAATTAACAAAATGTGCTTTAAGCATGCCTCAGATTCAAAAACTCTGTGGATGTGATTTATTTCCACACAGTATTTTTGGACTGTGGGGAAACGTTATGCAACTACCCACAATAGCACAAAGTTGTGAACGGGGGAAAATACAGCATTGCTGGAGGCAGGAATCTAGCACAGCCCCGAGCACATGGCAGCCATGCTGCAATATGTGTTGAATAGATCTAAATGGAGGGATTTGTCCCACGCTGCCTTTCTCTTATCTAAAAAACACCAAACCAGTTACCAACAAATTGATTGCGATTCATGGCCACACCACGTGACAGAGTAAAACTGCTCCATGCAATTGTCAAGGCTGTGACCTTTCGGAAGCTGATTGCCAGGCCTTTCTTCAAAGGCTCAAAACACCAATCTTGTGGATAGCAGTCAAGCACTTAACAGTTCATGCCACTCAAGGACTACAGAAAAGCCAGATATGGAGGTGAAAATCAATTTT
>NW_006921737.1:8170962-8173755 GCF_000298275.1 Orycteropus afer afer | reverse complement strand
GTGAGCAAATGAGTAGCTCCTGATTGCTAAAGTTATCCACCTGGAGTATTTCTGTTGAACCAGCTTGAAGCAATCTTCTGGCAAATTCACTCTCTCTCAAGTGTATAGAATTCTGATGTTGGAATTGGTTAGTGGTCTTTCTGCCAGGCTCAAAAGGAGCCCTTCTAGAGGCAGAAGAAGTCTCTCTGACTGCTGGCTGAGAAATAGATGGTGCTGAGAGAAATGCACTCCTGAGAGACACGCACTGCTAAGCAAAAGACACTGAGAGACACATAGTGCTGAGAGAGATACACTGAGTGACACACACTGTTGGGAGAGAGGCTGAGAGAGACTGTTGCCTGAGGGTTGGCGAGACTGAGAGAGACTGAGCATTTTTCCTGAACTTGAATTGTAGCTTGATACTTCCCTAATAAACTCCATAATCTATGAGTTCTGTGTGGCCACTGCAGTGAATTATCGAACACAGCAGAGAGGTGGTGGGTGCTGAGGGAGGAACAGTTGGTGTCAGGGTTGGTGAAAGGGCTGGAGGGAGGCAGCATGTCTGGCCTCACATGAGTAGGACTTGGGTTACTGATGGTGATTCTGTCTTCCTCTTGTGGGGTTAAACGAGGTCAGAAGATGTGGCCTCCCTGCCCCTTTTGCATAGCCAAATGCCTTAACCACTACACCACCAGTGCTCCTTTGCAGAGACTGCTAAACAAACAAAGAAAAAAAATGAGCTCATTGCCATTGAGTTGTTTCCGACTCATGGTGACCCCTATTAGGTTTCCAACGCTATAAATCTGTAGGGAAGTAGATCTCCCAGTCTTCCTTCCACAGAGCAGCTAGTGGGTTTGAACTGCTGACCTTCCAGTTAACAGTCAGTTCCTTATGCAAACTGCTAAAAAAAAAACAACCAAACTCACTGCCATGGAATCAATTCAACTCATAGCAACCCCTCCTTGGGTTTCAAAGGTAGTATCTCTATGAAAGTAGATTGCCCAGTCTTCCTTCCATGGAGTGGCTTGTGGGTTTGAACCACCAGCCTTTTGGTTAGCAGTCACGTACCTCAGGTACCATGCCACCAGATGTCCTAAACCAAGCAACCAAACTCACTTCCCTGGAATGGGATCCAACTCAAAGTGGCCCCTCCTTGGGGGTCAGGCAGTATCACTACAGAAGTAGATTGCCCAACCTTCCTTCTGAGGAGTGGCTGGTGGGTTTGAACCTCCAGCCTTCTGGTTAGCAGTAGGCTGGTGGTTCAGACCCACCACATTCTTCATGTAACCATTTCACTTTTCTCATTTAATCGATTCCTATGTATTTTATTATTTTTGCTGTTAATAAATGTTTTTAAGTATACTTTTAACTTTTTCTATGTATTCAAAAACCTCTGTGTTATTGAGTTTTACTACTGACCACCTTACCAAATTTTTTTACTGTCTCTAAAAGTCCCTTCAATTACTTTTCTTGGGTTTCTTAAATGTAAAATAACATCTCATTCAATTAATTATATTTCCTTCCTTCTTTATTTTTTTAAATGAAACTTAACAGTTTTTTAGTTTGGGGGAAATCTCTAAATATGGTACTCTGTGTATTTTCCTTACATACCTATATCTAAGTACATTTGTCACCAGATTTGGGGGCTTTCATTAACATTTCTTTGTGGAGTTTCATATACCTGTCTTCCATACTATTCCACAGTCCTTTTTGACCACAGGTCACTTATCCATCCTCCTTAAAATGTACAATTAACCTTCCATGAGAAGTACCATTAAGTAATGAACCTGACCCCATGTCTTTAAACCAGGTCTCTTTCCAAACAACTTGCTCAAAATACCAGTAAACACTGGGCATCCCTGCCACATTCTGTGAAGATAGTCCTCATGCCTCATACCCTTTTTCATTTCTCTCCCCTACCTTCATTCTATATTTATCTAGTTCTTCACCCTTTTGCCCTCCCTCATTGCCACGCCTGCTCTCCATTCTCTGGTGGATTATGTGACACATATGGTTTCACTAATTTTTTTACTCCGATTCCTCTCTCCTGCACATAGTTTCCATTTGTCCTCTGCATTTGCTAGCCCAACCATATCAAGCCCTACCCTTCCCACTTCCAAGTCTATGTCAGCCTCTATGCAGGAGAAACTCAACAGCCAGTAGACATCTCAGTACATCAGGAAGACCGAGATGACCAAACTGGTGAAGCCCTGAACAGATAGCCTTTGCCAAAGAACTCCAAACAAGTCCTATGGGGAAGTCCTGGGAGAAACTGACCTCTGGTTGGTAGGATATAGCTCCACTGTGATCACATCCAGAGCATTCCAGGCAGCAATGCTGGTACCACAGAATAAGCACTGCCAGCCAATCATCGCAGACTCACTGTTGCCAAAAAACAGGAAGCAGCAGCAGACTGCCGAGATTAGCATAGAGCCACCTATAAAGGAAGATCAAAAGGATAAACAAACATGAACCCCACTGTGAAACATTTAAAGCCAACTACAAAGTTGAATGGCACAATCCCCAAGAAAGCCCTCACTTCTGAAACCAATTGCAACTTTGAAGACATCCTCAAACCACTCTTATGTTCGATAGTTTACTAGAAGGACTCAAAGAACTCATTGAAAGCTGTTATACTCAGGGTTATGGTTTACGACAGGGAAAGGATACAAATTAGAATCAACCAAAGGCACTGAAACATAGAACAGAATCCAAGTGGAGTCTAAATGCTGAGACTTCATTATCCTCTCCCCAAGGAGTCAGGACACAGTACTCTCCAAGTATCAATGTGTCGCAAACCTCACAGAATAATAT
>NW_006921737.1:8136243-8136737 GCF_000298275.1 Orycteropus afer afer | reverse complement strand
ATAGCTGTGGTTTCTGGGTTATGTTGTCTTGTGTATTAATGGTCGGTTGTTATTTGCTATTTTTGGTTCTCTGTTCAAAGGACTCCCTTTAATATCTCTTGTAAGGTTGGCCTGATTTTAACAAATTCCTTTCGTTTCTGCTTATCTGGAAATCTCCTAATTGTACCATCAAATTTGAGGGACAGTTTTGCTGGGCATATAATTTTTGGTTGAAAATTTTTCTCTTTCAGGGTTTTCTGTATACCATCCCATTGTCTTCTCTTCTGCATGGTTTCTACCAAGAAATCTGAGCTTAGTCTTATTGGTTGCCCCCTTGTAGGTAACTTTCCATTTTTCTCATACTGCTTTCAGGATTTTTTCTTTGTCTTTGGTTTTAACGAGTTTGATGATGATATGTCTTGGTGATTTTCTTTTGGGGTCTATTCTGTTTGGAGTCTGTTGGACTTCCTGAATGGATATATTCTCATCTTTCATCATATCAGGAAGTTCTCCTC
>NW_006921737.1:8132698-8135597 GCF_000298275.1 Orycteropus afer afer | reverse complement strand
AGAGAGTTCCAATGCTGCTTCTTCCTCAGGGATGTGTTCTGGGTCTGTATCCTTTTCCCTTGTTTCTACTACTTTATCTTGCTTCTTTGTGTGGACTGTGATGGTCTGTTGTCTCCAAGACATAATTGCGTTATTGTATTTAGATCTCTGTTAACTGTTTGTGAAGAGCAGAAGGGTGATGCAGGCTCTTCTTGGTGGTTGTTTATCATTGTCCTGTTGGTGGAGAAGGAAGTGGTGGCTCTCATTCAGTAAGTGAAGCTCCAGGAGGTGTGGGTATAGTTGTGTCATATGGAGACTGTTGCTGTCTTACACTCAGTTGAACAAGAATAACAACTGAATAACCATCAAAAAAGTAAAAGCAAATGGACAAAAAATACACCATTTAATCCCACAGGAACAGTAACTAAAAAAATAAAAAATGCAAAAAGAAGGGGAAAAAAAACCCCTGCTATATCTGGGGAGAGGGAAATAGGAGAAAAAGGTAGAGAAGGAGAATAGTGAAGTGAAAAATACAAAAATGCAAAAAGAAAAACAAGGAACAGTGTTAACCATGAGACAGAAAAAAAAAAAAAAAATGCAACCAGGAACAGAGAAAAGAAAAAAAGCTGAAAACTTGAAACTGGGAGGGGAAGAATAAATAATAATAGTAAAAATGACAAAAGTAATAATAATAATAGTTTAAAACAGACAAAAATAAACTAAAAACAGAAAAAAGAAGAAAAAATTGGGGCAGGGTGGGGCAGGACACCCAGGCTCTGTCCTACCACACAGACTGGGATGGAATTCCTGCTGGCCCAGAAAGTGAGGATGGCTGCACCTCTGTTCACCAAAAGGGTGTGGTGTATAAGAGTAACAAGGAGAATGTCGCACCTTCCCAGTCATTGGGGTCCAGAATGCCTTTGGGGTTCCCAGCAAGTGGAGCCTGTTCTTAAGTCCCTGGAATCTGGGAGAACACTGTTGCTTTAAATATCCAAAATGGTCAAGCTGCTTGTAAATATTCAAAATGGCTGCAACCTCCAGGCAGACAAAAGTCCACTACTCAGCCCACCTTCCTCTTCACTGCCTCCCCTTTTATTCCCCAGCTGCCAGTGCAGTCCCTGGGTAGCAGGGCCGATTATTAGGTTAATTCTTAGGTCTTACCACCTCTCAGCAATATCCAAGCTGTGTATGCCATCAAGATCACTGCCAGACCACAGCTTTGTATGTCTCCTTTTTTGGTGTTTTCATGGAAATTCTTCTGCTAGTTTGAGTTTAGTCCACTTATATATCCTTACCTTCATGGTTCAGGGGTCCAGAATTATCTTCTGTATCTGTGTTAATTGGTTCCCCTTTTCTTTGTTGAAGAGGGTCTGTGCAGTCTTTCTACCTATTCCGCCATCTTACCAGAACTTGAGATGTGGTTTTTAAAGATACCTTTTCATCTGCTTTTATTTTAAAGTGGAAGTATTTATTCTAAACTGAGGGATAATAGAAAATTCTATTCTCTCTAAAAACCCTTACATCAATCACCTCATGCAATTAGGAGTTTTGCATCAGACTATGTACAATGCTCAATTTAGGCAAACAATTGCCCTAATCAGTGTTTGCACAGGGGCATAGCTTGGGGGGCAAAAGTGCATAGGTAGGAAAGACCTGAGGAAGAGGTAACTACAGGGAGGAAATGGGAAGAGAGCTGTTACATTGTGGGGAATTTCAGTCAATGTTATGAAACAAAATGTATATGAAGTACTGTATGGAAAATGAATTTGCTCTGTAAACTTTCACCCAAATCACAATTAAAAAAAAAAAAAAATAGCCCTACCAAGAAAAGCCAGTTGATCCAGAACCATATTTACATTGGTGAAAAGTTTTTTTTTTGTTCTGAGAAACTGAAACCAGTTCTGAAGCCGACCTAAGCCAAAAGGAATGTATTGGAAGGACACTGGAGAAGTTGACAAAATAAAAGAAAAGCTGAACTACCCAGCCAAGAAACCACAACAGTGAGAATCTTGGAACCTCTCTCCAGCCATTCATCATTAATTGGAAAAACTCTCTGCATATGTCCATTGAAGGTTCAAATTCTCAGAAAAGAACACCTGCTGGCCTTCCCAATCAGACATCTCCATCTTTGGATGAATTAATTATGGCCAAATTAGGGGTGGCTAGGAGTCAGTACAACACATTTACCCGGGATGTTATTGTGACTCTGGCAGCCATGGTAAGTAATGATTACTACAACCTCCTTGGAATTCATCACCTGCCATATTTAACTTTTGCCCTTCTAATCCCTTTCTCCCAGGAACAGTCTTCAGGGCGTATTATTACTCTACTCTACACCAGGATCTGAGAAAAGCCTGTGATCCCTCACTTACTTATCGTTCACAAGTTTCCCATATTTGTGAATCTGATTTTCCATCGTGAAGTTGATTGTAGCTCCATACACGTGCTCACCATTAAATAGTTTCATTTTAGACTTGTACTCTTCATCTTGAAAATACCAAATCATATCAGGGAACCAAACTGTCAGTCCATAGTAACTGAAATAGGGAAAATAGAATGCGTGAACCATAGCATGTTTAACTCTTTCATTATCTGAGTCTACATTCTTGAATTGATATAGCTCAGTCATTTTAAAAAGATGGTTCATTATTAGAAAATCTAATAACAAAATTCATCATGTTAATAGATCTAACAAGAAAAATCATGATCATCTCCATAGATTCTGAAAAGGCATTTGATAAAAATCAACATTCATTCCTGATTTCAAACAAACAAAAAGACCCATAAATTAAGAATTGGTGGAATAGAATTGAAAAAAAAAAAAAGCATATCTCTCCTCAAAAGTTGGGTTTTTACTTAGTAGGGAAACAGTGGAGATGATCTCACTGAAATCAGCAACAGTAAGAAGATGCCCATTATC
>NW_006921737.1:8130959-8132196 GCF_000298275.1 Orycteropus afer afer | reverse complement strand
AAATTTATGACACAAGACTGCCAGAATTTCAAGCCTGTCACCTGACCTATAGATTTTGGACTTGCCAACCCCTACAATCATGTGGGCCAATTCCTCGAAATAAATCTTCATATAGTTATCTTACTGTCCTGTTTCCCTAAAGAACTCTAAGACATATGATCTTATATCTGGAAATTCCAAGCTCACCAACTTGACTCATAATAAGATAAATGCAAATTAAAACTACACCATGCTACCATACTCATGTACCAGACTGTCAAAAACCTGAAAGTTTGACACAACTCTCTGCTGGTGAGGCTCTAGGTAAATAGTCATCCTCATACATTGCTAGAAGGAGGGCAAAACTGTACAATACCTTGTGGATGAGACTGTCAGTGCCTGGATAATTAGTGATGTATTTACCCCCTTTGACCCTGAAATCTTTCTTCTAGAAATCTACTGATAAACCTCCCAAGTATTAAGTGATCTACAAAAGTAACTATTAATTGCAGCATTGTGTTGCAACAGCAAAAGCCTGAAGATATCCCAAGATCCAGCTATATAGGGTCTTGGATGAATAAAGTGTGGTACTGTATTCTGGGATGTTACATTATGTACTATGATGCTCTAAAGAAGAATGAGAAAAATCTCTCCGCACTGATACACAGATATCTCCAGAATATATTGCTGAGTGCAAAAATCAGAATAATATATCTCTTCAAATAAGAAAAAGAGGAGAGGACAATAACATATATATAATTACTTGTTTATATTTACAAAATAATAAGTGAAATGGAATGATAAATAAGAAAATGTTTCAAATGATTATATATAGAAGCAGACAGAAATGGGTGGAGGAGGAAGGGATGGATACAAGACTTCTCTGTGGTTTCAACAATTGAAACATATTACTTATTCAACAAAATTAAGTTAAGCATAAATATAAATAAAACATTTGAAAACCTATCAGTGAATTAAATAATAATGCTAACAGATTTGGCTTCTGAAATGTTCTCTTTTAGTTCATAACTAATCTCTACTTTGATCTATGTAGGTCTAGAAGGTCAGGTCTCCATAAATAGGTATTGGAAGAAACTAGACAAGGGGGACCTTCAGGAGGCTATATCTTCCCATGTTCCTTCCACAAAGTATTGATCAGAACCAATTCAATTCCATGAGTCGCAAGAGTGTGCCTTTAGGCACAGGCTGTGCTTAGCAAAGCAATTTCATAGATAAAAATTTAAAATCTTGCTAAAGG
>NW_006921737.1:8127426-8129554 GCF_000298275.1 Orycteropus afer afer | reverse complement strand
GCACCCAATAACCATACCTGTGGGCATGGATGATATTACAAATATATAACTACCAGGCACTATGAACACCATCTAGTCTTTTTGTTTTGTTTTAACTACCAAGAAATTTATTTTTCTTAACATCTCAGAAACCAACAATGCCCCTTCCCAATCCTCTTAACTCCCCCCAGTGGTTAGTGGCAACAATTATGCTAATTTTATGCTAATATACATATTTGGTTTTTTGCATTTTTTCAGTTATATTACCAACTTTGCACTTTTTGCTAAATTAAACTATGTTTTATTGTATAACTAACTCAGCCAGTTTATTGCTTTATCAATACAATATGAACATGTCTTCATAACTTTTTTTTAACTTTTTATTGTGATTTGGGTGAAATTTTACAAAGCAGATTCGTTTTACATTCAATAGTTCATATATGTTTTATTTTGTGACACTGCCGTGTAACAATTCTCCTCCCACTTCCTCTCTATGGTACCCTTTCCCTGTGTCCTTTTTGTCTATGCATTCCTGCCTCTCTACCTTTCTCCCTATGCAAATGCTTCCTTCTGATCTCCCTGGTGTAGGTGTTCAGCTCGTAGACCTGTCTATTGTTTAGCTGGAAGCCACGGGAGTAAGTTCAACTCCAGGCCCAAAGGGTGACTAGAGGCTATAGTCTCAAGGCTTTTACTAGTCTCTATCCAGACCAGAAAGCCTGGTCCTTTTTTTTTATGATTATAAGTTTTGTTCCACATTTTTCTCCCACTCTATCCAGGATCTCCTATTTTTGATCCTTTTCCGAATGATTGGTATTGGCACCTGGGTACCATTTGGTTCTTCTGGTCTCAGGGTCATATAGGCTGTGATTTTCATGGTCCATTAGTCCTTTGAACTAACTATTTCAATGCATCTTTGATTTTCTTCACTCTTCTTTGTTCCAGATGAGGAAAGATCAATAGTTGCCACTTACATGGCTACTTGCAAGCTTTTAAGACCCAGTCGCCACTTATTGAAGTAAGGTGTAGGACAATATTTTAGTCTACAATGTTATCCCAGTTGAGCTTGATGTCCAGTCATGGTTCCCAGCCCACAAGCCTAGTGACTCACTCCCTTAAGGCGCTTAGTTGTAGCTAAAAAGTTACCCTAACTTTGCCTACTGTTTGGTTTGAACTGCATATATACATTTCTACATATGTAGGAAAATCGTCTGCCAAACCTATGTATGGTCATGTGTATATTCCCATTTGCCTATCCATATCTGATCATCTTGCCTGCCTATGTATCCACCAGTAGATTACTGTTTGCTGTTACTGATAATGCAGTATTGTATATGCAATAGTATTTGTCTTTATTGTCTATACCTCTTGTGCATCTCTCTCTGTCTCCCTTTTCCTTAGTGATACTGTGATGGTCACATGTTTTTGTTATATTGCTTCTCTCCTCACCCATATCAAACCGTAACTATGCATCCATTTTCCCTCCCTTCCCCTCCTCTCCCATCCCTGGTAACCAACAATGAAAATTTCCTTCCATGTGTAGACTTTTTTATAGTAGTGGACTCATGTAGTATTTGACCTTCTGTGATTGACTTATTTCATTCAGTATGTCTTCCAAGTTCACTCACATTATGAGATGATTCAATTATTCCTCATTATAGTGACTGGTAAGCTGTGCCAGTGTTCAGCTGCTGACTAGCTCTCCACCCACAGGAGCCAGTCTCTCTAGGGAATGATGTTGCCTTTCATGCAGAATCTTAAAAATCAGCAATGAACCTCAAGAGGTCATTTATATCACTCACTCCTTTCTTCCTATGCATTATTTAAAGAGAAATTGCTTAAGGAAGGACGTTTACTCTGACTGGACATTTTGTTGTTGTGTTGTGTGCTGCTGAGTTGATTCCAACTCATATTGACCCTATAGACAGAGTAGAACTGCCACATAAGGTTTCCTAGGACGTAATCTTTATGGGAGGACCTCTGGTGGCATAGTGCCTAAGACATTTGCCTGTTAAGCAGAAGGCTGGCAGTTCGAACCCACCAGCCACTCCCCAGAAGGAAGATGGGGCAATCTACTTCCGTACTGATACCACCTCAGAAACCCAAGGAGGATTCACTATGAGTCAGATCTGACTCAAGGGCAGTGAGTTTT
>NW_006921737.1:8125289-8126393 GCF_000298275.1 Orycteropus afer afer | reverse complement strand
CTGGTAGAGTAGTGCCTAAGGCATTTGACTGCTCACCAGAAGGCTAGCACTTCAAACCCACCAGCCTCTCCTCAGAAGGACAGTTGGACAATCTACTTCTGTAGTGATACCCCCTCAGAAACCCACGGAGGGTTTGCTATGAATTGAGTCCAACTTGACGGCACATAACAACAACAAAAGATGCAGCCAAAAGGCCAAAAAGGAAGTTTGACACCCAAATCATGAAGCACCATAAAAACCACACTTAAAATCTCCACTCAAATGAAATTTTCTTTTCTTGGCTCCTAGGGAAAATCAAAGTTTATTCCCTAGGGATTTGGGAGTAGGTGTTTTGACAACTTCAAGCACAATTACTCTAATTTACAAGTAACTAAAATACTTGTCTCTAATTCAGTCTAAATTAGAATATGGCCTGTTTTCACCCCAGCCCTGCTGAGCATCAGTTCTCAGGGGAACACTTCAAGGCACAGAACACCTGCCAGGTGGCAGTTCAGATGCTTGTCAGTCAGCAAATGGAGTAGCTGAAACCTAGAACTCAAAGAGAAAGTGAGGAAGGAGACATCTGAAACTTTGACCTGCTGCCAATTCTTCCTGGAGGCTACTGAGTACATTTACTGAGGGGGTACACACAGAAACAAAAAAGTCACATTCACTCCTGGCTGCCAACTTCAGGCCAGTTCTTTCAGGTCAGTCAGCACGTTCTGATAGACTTCCTTCCTTCCTTTCTTTCTTCCTTCTTCTCTCCCTCCCTTCCTCCCTCTCTCTCTCTCTTTCTCCATTCAGTCATTCACTTCTACATAATTAGTATGATCACCAAGTCAGTATGGAATACTAAACCCACAATTTCTTAATACCTACTACTTATTGTGTTGTTGTTGTTAGGTGCCATTGAGTTGGTACTGACTCATAGCGACCCTATACAATAGAATGAAACAATGCCTGGTCCTGCACCACCTTGTTGAGTAAAAACAGAGATTTTGCCTAAGGACCTAGAAACGGACATGTGTATTGGGGTAAGACAAAATTCCAAAGTTCATAGTCCTCTATTCATTGATTTCTGTCTGAACTTTCTCAAGAATGTATTTCCATCCTTGAAATGAGGAC
>NW_006921737.1:8123292-8124377 GCF_000298275.1 Orycteropus afer afer | reverse complement strand
CCAGGTTGACAGAAAAACCAATCCAGCCTATGTGGATTCAGAGGCTAGAAGCAGAGACCCCATAACCTACTGCCATCAAGTCAATTCCAACTCATAGCAACCCTGTAGGACAGAACAGAACTGCCCCACAGAGTGTCCAAAGCTTTAATCTTTACAAAGATGATGATGATGATGATGATGATGATGATGATGATGATGATGATTTGGATGAAAGTTTACAGAGAAAACTGGTTTTCCACTCAACAATTCATATACATTTTGTTTTGTTCATTCAGTGCAATCTCCACAGTATAACAGCACTCTTCCCACTTCCCCCGTGTTTACCATTTCCTTTTGTCCTTCTTTCTTATCCCTTCCTACCTTCCTTGCTTTATCCCTGGGCAAATGCTGCCCTTTTAATCTCACATGGTTGATTGTTCTAATGAGCACATAGCTTCCTAATATCATCACTCACCTTATAGGCCTGCCTATTGTTTGGCTGAAAAGTTGAGTCATGGGGGCTATTTTGGTTACCTAGAGCTGCTCTGACAAGAATATACCATAAATTGGATGGTTTTAACAAACAGGAGTTTATTCTCTTACAGTTTGGAGGCTTTAAGTCCGAGTTCAAAGTGCCAGGCTCCAGGGGCTGAGTGGAAACCCCTCAACCTTGAGATTCAGCTCTGCCTCCTGCTCCCGGCCCACTGAAGCTAGAGGCTTTTCTTCACTCAGCTGCTGGCCGCTGAGGCTAACAAGCCTAAGGTTGACAAGTAATAAAGCACAGTCCCGATTTACCAAACCACACAGCAGGCCATTAATTCAAGTCTATTAAAAGTCCCAAGGTCAGCAGAGCATGGCAGGCTGCTGAATTATGACACGGTTACATGCAGGGTTCAAGCATGCCATAAGTTGGAAACCGTTCCCCAAAGCTTCTCCTTATGTACAGGAAGCAGACCACATCCCTAAGGCAGCTACTCAGCTGCTCACAGTAAATTCCACCATGGAGTTGATTACCAGTCTCATCATAGGGAATACTACATCCAGCTGCCCAGCCACTCAACCAGGCCTAGCCAAGTTGACACACAAACATAACTACTACAATTCCA
>NW_006921737.1:8120719-8121914 GCF_000298275.1 Orycteropus afer afer | reverse complement strand
TTACCACAGGGGCTGAGTTCAGTTCCCAGCTTGAAGGGTGTCTAAGGGTCAGAGTCTCAGGCGTTCCACCAGTCTCTATCAGACCAATATGCCTGGTCTCTTTTTTATGATTTTGTGTTTTATTCCACATTTTTCCCCCTCTATCTAGGATCTCCTATTGTAATCCCTTTCAGAGTGGTCAGAAATGGTAGCTGGGCACCATCTAGTTTTTCTGGTCCATTAGTCATTTGGACAAATTGTTTCCTCTTGTCTTTGATATTCTTCACTCTTCTTTGCTCCAGATGAGCAGAGACCAATAGTTGCCACTTAAACGGCTGCTCACAAAATTTTAAGACCTTAGTCACTATGGGTGTAGAACACAGTTTTTGTATACTATGACCTTAGTGTTCACTGAGACTATGTTCCTGAGCCCCCATGTGCAGCGATACATATGTAGAGATATCCTCTGTCAAACCTATAAATATTTGTGAGTGTGATCCTATTTGCCCTCCCACCCCTGTTCAGTTTGAGTATCTATCAATGTATCTACTCACAGATTATTGTTATTACTGTTATTCCAGGATTGTGTATGTAACAGTATTCATCTTTGTTGCCTTTAATGCTTATGTTCCTCCCTGTGTGTTCTGTTGCCTTGATCATTTTGTGCTGACCTCCCCCTTATTGTATATTGCATTTCCCTTCACTGAAGTTAATATGTATATACCTTCTAGGTAGTGATTTACTCTCTTTTCCTCTCCCACTCCTGCTAGGCTTCAAAGAATGATTCTTTCTGTGTGAAAACTTTTTCTCGACTTTTTATAGTAGTGGTCTCATACAATATTGTCCTTTTGTGATTGACTGATTTTACTCAGCATAACGTCCTCTATGTTCATCCATGTTATAGAGTATTTCACAGATGACAAGGCTATAATCTTTATGAAAGCAGATTGCCACATCTATCTCAGGTTAAGTGGCTGGCAAGTTTGAACCATTGACCTTTTGGTTAGCAGCCGAGCACTTAACCATTGTGCCACCAGGACTCCTTTTAGAAATGAAGACCAAGCTCAGCAAGCTCACTTCCATGGAGTTGTATCTGACTCATAGTGACCCCTCTTTGGGTTTCCGAGGTGGTGTCACTATGGAAGTAGATTGCCCAACCTTCCTTCCAAGGAGTGGCTGGTGAGTTTGAACCACCAGCCTTCTGGTTAGCAGTCAA
>NW_006921737.1:8119016-8119514 GCF_000298275.1 Orycteropus afer afer | reverse complement strand
AAAATTCAAGCCTCAAGTTGCAATATGATAAAATATGGGCAAAATATGGAACAATGCAGAAAATATCAAAAGAGGATGTAAAGAATACAGAGTCATTGTACTAATAAGAATTGGTCAATGTTCATCCATTTCAGGAGGTAGCATATGATCAAAAACCAATGGTATAGAAGGAAAAAGTCCAAGCTGTACCAAAGGAATTGGTAAAACCAAGGCTTCAGGAATTAACAGAATACCCACTGAGATGTTTTAACAAATGGATGCAACACTGGAAGGACTTACTAGTTTATGCCAAGAAATTTGGAAGACAGCTACAATTGACTGGAAGAGATGGATGCTTGTGACCGTTCCAAAGAAAGGTGATCCAACAGAATGGGGAAACAATACAATAACATTTACAATATCATTACATCACAACCAAGTAAAAATTTCCTGAAGATAATTAATAAATTGTTGCAGCAATATATTAACAGAGAACTGCAAGAAATTCAAGCTGGATTC
>NW_006921737.1:8117080-8118191 GCF_000298275.1 Orycteropus afer afer | reverse complement strand
GACCTTTTTAAAATGTTAAAAGAGCAAAGATGTCACTTTGAAGACTAGGGTGAGCCTAACCCAAGCCATGGTGTTTTCAGTCACCTCATATGCATGTGAAAGCTGGACAATTAATAAGGAAGAGGGAAGAAGAGTTGATGTCTTTGAATTGTGGTGTTGGTGAAGAATAGTGAAAATACTCTGTGACCAGCGTGATAACATTGGGAAAGGGAGGACACTGAATTGCGCACATAAGATGTAAATGACAGAGGCTAGTACCAGTATATGCACAATACCACGTTACCACTAACACCAAACACCAGACTAAAGATAAATACAAGACAACTGAGAAGATCAGATAGGGGTCAGTGAACAGGAATATACTCTAGACCAAAGACAGATTCAGCTGAGGCTAATCTTGCACAGATATTAGTGATACAAAATACTGCAATCCTAATAGAAGCAACAGAAGACAGATATAGAGCAATCCCTCATAGACAGCCAGACACTGTGGGAGAGAGATCCACCAGATCTGCCGACTAGAGACCATAGTATTAGGGGACACCAGACTCAATTGGCACAACAAAATACATAAAAATCTTGTTCTACAACCTATTTAGGTGAGTAGCAACTGGGGTCTTAAAAGCTTTCAAGTGGCCATCTAAGATGTGGCTAATGGTCTCCTGTTGTCAGAAGTGAAGAAGAGTGAAGAATACCAAGGGCATTTTGGAAACATCAGCCCTGGGACATGAAGAGCTGGATGGTGCCTGGCTACCAATGCCAACCGCTCAAAAAGGGATCAAAACTGGAGATCCTGGATAGAGTGGGAGGAAAAATGTGGAACAAAATCCAATGACACAATAATGATGAGAATTACTGGTCAGATGGAGTCTGGTGGGACCCCCAAGACTATGGTCCTGGAATACACTTTGGGCTTGGGATAAAACTCACTCCCAAGGACTTGCTCTCAGACCAACAGTAAAAAAGACTTACATGCAGAACTCCCACCCCAGGGCAATGCACACACCTACTCCATGGAGATACAACCCTTGGAGGAAACAGCCATGGGGTACCAGAGGGGCAACAGTCACACAAGGAAAAGCTGGACAGGCAGGAGTGCATAACTAAGAAC
>NW_006921737.1:8114609-8116113 GCF_000298275.1 Orycteropus afer afer | reverse complement strand
AGGGACACATTTAGGAAAACTGTGTTAATGTTCCTGATGATTACATATTCATTAAAGTGATGGTTATGATTACTGTGTGGCAAAATATAAAATGCTTATGAGTACTATTAAATTATATATGCATATGAATATGAATATAGCTAGTTTTTTGCTACCATCATTTTTAACTAACTACCTAAGAAAACCCTAGAAGAAAAGCCTGAAAGTGCAAAGAACAGTAATATTACAGTGATAGGAATGTCAAAGTTTTATTCTCCTTTCAACAGATTCTCTGTTATAGGCTTATATAATTTTTGAAAAAAAAACCAAAAACATTAAGAGGGAAACACTTCTTCTTCTTCTTCTTCTTGTCATAAGCAACCACACTCACCGTGAATACCTTCTCTGGGGTCCCCTTAGCCCTCATGTTGGTGTCATGGACTTGCTTGAGAATCATCCAGGCTTCATCGTGTTTGCCCATCTGGTAAAGTCAAGGGAAGAGACAGAAAATCCATTGCTGAATACACTTTCTCATCTCTGTTCTCAGGGAAGGAAACCCTACAAACCCAACTCACTGCCATCACGTCAATTCCAACTCATTGGAATCCTATTGGGTTTCCAAGGCTGAGTGCTTTCTGGAAGCACACAGCCTCCTCTTTCTTCCATAGAGCAGCTGGTGGGTTTGAACCACCAATCTTTTGGTCAGCAGTCAAATGCCTTAACTGCTACACCACCAGAGCTCCTCCATAAACCCAACGGGTGCCGTTATCTAAATCTGAGGTGACTGGACATGGAGTCATTACTGTTTGGACTCATGAAAGACCAGGACAAGTTTCCATATCCAGCCCACGTTGAAAGAGTAATAGGGTTGTGTCTTCATGATGTCAGTGCTTGGTATTATTATCATTCTATCTATAACTATTCATTTGGTTATGAGGTGGAAACAACTGCTGGGTTCAACAGACGGCAAGTGGGAAATGTGTCCATCACTGATGAGATGAAGGCAAAGAAGCAGCAAAAAGTAAATTTTGAGATAACCCTGATTAGAAAATTTCCAACTGCATCTGCCTTCTGATCAATGAAACTAAAGAAGGAATTAGTCATGAAGCATCATGTGGCAGAAAGCTCAAGAAGGAGGCATGTAAGGGGACTCTGTGAATTGGAGTCCTGCTGTCCCTCTGCCAACCTCTGGCCTGCCTGACCACTGCAAGCACCAGCTCTTCCCGAAGTTGGAAAGCTCGTAGGACTCATCTCTCAAGACACTGGGAGAAGCTTTCTGGTAAGTAGGGGTCCTGCAGAGCTGTAAATCCTAGGGGGCTTAGCAATTACTTACTAGCTTTACCACAGACCTCACTGAAGCACTGAAAAGCATCACACAGCTTTTTAAAAGCCTCACAATCAGGATATCTGGAGAGAGTGGGTGGCTTGAAGCAGCATGGAGAGCTGCCCTTCTCCCACTGCCCAGCCTTAGAGAGTGGCTCTCCCTCTCTGTGGGCAAGGAGCCCCTGAGCCCCTCCAGCTCTGA
>NW_006921737.1:8113198-8114304 GCF_000298275.1 Orycteropus afer afer | reverse complement strand
AAGTGGTAACTGGTCCCCATGCTGAAGCCCCAGCCTGTGAAGAAGCAACCACTGAGAATTCCTTGCACACAATCTCTTCTGAGACTAAGAACAACTCTAGAGCACTGGTTCTCAAAGCAGCACATGAGAATTGCCTGGGGGAACTGGTTAAAATGTAGATTTCCTTAGCTGCACCCCAAAGCTTCTGGTGAAAGTCTGGGTTGCAACTGGGAATGTGCATTTTAGCCCTGTTTTGATATTTTCAGGGCCCTGGATAACAGTACAGATAGTGGAAAAATCCCATATTTCCATAAATTCAAATATAAGTTAATGAACTGTTCAGTAAAATATCTTCTGTTTCCTAGATGCAAAGATGAAGAGACTTTAGCTCACTTCTTTGGACGTGTCGTCAGGAAGGATGAATCACTGGAGTAGGATATTGTGTTTGGTAAGGTAAAATGAGGGAACCCTCAATAAGATGGATAGACACAGGGGCTGTAACAATGGATTCAAACATACCAATAATCGTAATGGTGGCACAGGACCAGGCAATGTTTCATTCTGTTATCCATGGAGTCACCATGGGTTGAAGCCAACTCAATGGCAACTAACAACAACTTCTCTACTTGGAAATATTATGCACTGGAAGGTCAGGGCCAGAGTTGCACAGGAGAGCTTTTGTGGGACTCTTTCTTTGCCTGGCTCCCAGCCCCTCCCAACAAGTGAGAGGCCTCATGCTGACATGAGTGGACACCACACCTACCCCAATGATGACAATGGGCATCCTTGTCTTGATCCTGCACTTAGCAGAATCAGGGCTCCTGAGTATCTGGCACATAGTCTGGAACAGGGTCATGGCTCCTGGTGCACATCCCTCTTACCTCCCCCCCCAGACTCCTAGCCTCATGGGAAGGGGTGTGGTTGGAGGAAAGCCAGAATGGGTTAAGATGGACTTTCACCAAGGACCATTCTTGCCCAGGTCCAAGTGCAATGCCAACTCCAGATTATTCTGATGTTAATAGTTCAGGACCACACTTTGAAAAACACTGTAAGTCTTAATATGACTACCTTTAAAAACAACAAAAACAATAAAAAAGGAAATGGAATTTTATATTCAAGTGAATCCT
>NW_006921737.1:8111239-8111924 GCF_000298275.1 Orycteropus afer afer | reverse complement strand
TTCTTTGTCTTTTTCAGCTTCTAATTGTTGCCAGCAGTCCTCAGAGTTCTTGGGTTTGTTCTTGGGATGCATCTAGTGTGTGTGTCCATCTTTATTGAGGATCTTTCCCTGTGTATCTCTGTGTCTATTCTGATCTTTTCAGAATTCCTATGTAATTAGATTTAGGACCCACTCTGCTCTGGTACAACCTCATTAACACAAAAAGAGACAAACCCTATTTCCAAACAGGATGACATTCACAGGAGCCAGGACTTCAGTATGCATTTGGAGGGGTCACAATTCAATCTATGAACTACCCTACACTATGATTTGACTTGTTCTCCTTGTGACGGATCCTAACCAATACCTGCTGTTTCTGTAGATATTTCCTACTCTACTTGCACAAGAAAATGACTAGGGAGGAAGAATCTCTGCTGGGAAAATCTGCAGGACTGTGGCCACTTTGACATATTTGACCAAAGCAACAGAACAGACACTTCATCCCACAAACTCAATCGGAATCAAGTCACTTTTATGCACAATGTGGTTTCCTCTCTTTCTCATCTTGCTGGGTTTTTCTTTTATTTTAATTTAAAAGCCTTTCATTTCTTCTGGGAGTAACACTAGAAAAAGGCAAGATAAAACCATAGCAATATTTACACATTCTCAACTTATGTCCAAAAGATTATTCTGGGGTAATTGGAAG
>NW_006921737.1:8088137-8089609 GCF_000298275.1 Orycteropus afer afer | reverse complement strand
TAAGGAGTAATTGGTAATATTGAGGGATAGGGATTGATTCGATTTGATTCAACAACAACAAATGGGAAGAAAGATCAAGGCTTACCTGCAGGAAGGTAAGCCCCAGTTGGTGGCACAGAATCAGGGCTGCTGCTAGCCTATAGGGGACCTTTGTGCAGATTAGTAAAAGGTGCCACCTTCTCAGGATACTTGAATTTCATCTGTTGAACATTTTTATAGTCAACTGACTTTGGTAAAAAGAGACACATTATTGCCATCTGCCAAAAATTTTTGTAATAAATATATAAATCTATGATACCTATGACTTGAATGGTGCCTGCTTAAATGCATGCCTTTGCATAACCTGCACGACTGCATGCTATGGACCTACACATAGAACTGGCACCATTTCGGTCAAGTCCCCATCAGCTAGGAGAGTAAACCTCTCTGACGGTCCAGCTAGCATGTCTATTCCTCCCCACAGAGCACAAACTTTGTAGTCTACCAGAACTGTGTCGGGATCCTGGCTTTACCACTCACTAGTAGTTTTACCATGATCAAGTCATTTAGCCACCCTGGGCCTCATTTTTTTCACCTGTAAAATGGGAATAACTTTTTATAGAATCAAATGCACTAATGCATGTAAATCACATAGCCCCGTGCCTTCCACGTGGAAGGTGCCCAATAAATGTTGTTATTGCTACTATCACTATATAAGCAATGCAATGCAACCATTGGCAACCATTGTCATGGAGTCGGATCTGACCCATAGCGACCCCTCCTTGAGTTTCCAAGGCAGTATCACTATGGAAGTAGATTGCCCAACCTTCCTTCCTGGGAGTGGCTGGTGGGTTTGAACCACCAGCCTTCTGGTTAGCAGTCAAGTGCCTTAGGCACTATGCTACCAGAGCTCTCTTATCACTATATATAGAATGGCAAAAAATAACACATATCTTGCAGGGTTGTTTTGAGAATTTCATGAGTGAGATTATGTGTGCAACTACCTATCCAATTAATACTTTTTTACATTAAAATCTCTCTGTTCAAGCAACTCATGGTAACACTCTGTTTTACAGAGTGAAACAGCTCCATAGGGTTTTCTTGGCTGTAATCTTCACAGAAGCAGATCACCAGGCCTTTATTCCACGGTGCCTCTGTATGGGTTTGAACTGCCAATCTATAGGTTAGTACTTGAGCACAAACTTTTTTTTGTTGAGCACAAACTGAGGTTGCTATGAGTCAGAATTAATCAGTAGGCAACAGGTTGGTTTTGAATTGTTTGGTTTTGCTTCTAGTAACTGGTGAGTTTTCTAGCCCCTGACCGAACGCTGACTGATGCAGACATGTAAACTGATAAATCCTTGTGATTCAAATATTGAATCCAACCCCTTAGCTTTACAAGATGAGGAGCTTGAGGTCCAGAGAAGATCACTGACTGCCCTATACCACTCTGCCCTATACCACAATAACACTGCATTTCTGGTCTCCTGGCT
>NW_006921737.1:8086136-8086582 GCF_000298275.1 Orycteropus afer afer | reverse complement strand
TGCCCCATGCAATACTGCTGCTTCCATGAATGTATGTCAGACAGCATCTTTGAGTGGGGCACCACTGACTGTATCCTACCTGGGTCAAAATCCCACACACAAGAGATTTGGTTGCTATGCAACATGTATACTGCCCTTGTTCCCATCTGGCATGGCTGAACTGTTTCAAATTGGTTCAAATCCGTGGTTCAAACCCACCCAGCAGCTCCATGAGAGAAAGTCCTGGTGATCTGTTCTGTAAAAATTAAAGTCTAGAAAATTTCATGGCACAATTCTACTCTGTCGCATGGGCTTGCTATAAGTTAGAATTGACTC
Organism: Orycteropus afer afer; assembly: GCF_000298275.1. Lineage (NCBI taxonomy): Eukaryota > Metazoa > Chordata > Mammalia > Tubulidentata > Orycteropodidae > Orycteropus > Orycteropus afer. The sequence continues at coordinate 8,086,267 of NW_006921737.1, read as the reverse complement.
AATGGCATCCAACAATAATTCTAATGCTTCCTAAGTTTCTATCTCCTTAAAAAAAGCTTCCCTAATGTTCCAAACCAGAGGTCAGCAAACTTTTCCTGTAAAGGGGCAAATAGTAAATACTTTAGGCTTTG
>NW_006921737.1:8084229-8085076 GCF_000298275.1 Orycteropus afer afer | reverse complement strand
TATCTCAAAAATATATTTGATACATAGAACACTAATGACCAATGACCAGACAAGTTGTGGGAGGACATCATACATGAAGAAAGCAAAAAGTCATTAAAAAACAGGAGAGAAAGAAAACACCAAAATAGATATGAGAAGAGACTCTGAAACTTGCTTCAGAATGTAGAGTAGCTGAAAAGAATGGAAGAGTGATGAACTAAAAGAGCTGAACAAAAAATTTCAAAGGGTAGCTCGAGAAGACAAAGTAAAGTATTATAATGAAATGTGCAAAGACCTAGAGATAGAAAATCAAAAGGGATTTATAACACACTCAGCATTTCCCAAACTGGGGAGAAAAAAATACTGACGAGAAAAATCAAGTCTTGAGTTGCAATATTGAAGAATTCTATGGGGAAAAGATTGAATGACACAGGAAGCATCGAAAGAAGATGGAATGAATACACAGTCACATAAAAATAAAATCAGTCAATGTTCAAACATTTCAGGAGGTAGCATATGAACAAGAATTGATGAAGGTAGAAGTCTAAGCTGAAGCTGAGAAGGCACTGGTGAAAAACAAGACTCAGGAATTGACAGAATACCAATTGAGATGTTTCAACAAACAGACGCACTGCTGGAATATCTCACTTGTTTAATGCTGAGAAATTTAGAAGACTGTTACTCGGCCAGTTGACTAGAAGAGATCCGTATTTAAGCCCATTCCAAAGAAAAGTGACTCAGTGGAATGTGGAAATTATTAAACAATATTATTAACATCACACACAAGTTAAGCTTTGCTGAAAATGGTTATAGCAGTAGCTGGACAAGAAATTCAAGCCAGATTCAGAAGAGGATGTGGAACTAGGGA
>NW_006921737.1:8081795-8083267 GCF_000298275.1 Orycteropus afer afer | reverse complement strand
GATGGTGAGACTTCATCTCATTTACTTTGGACATGTTGTCAGAAGGGACTAGTCCCTGAGAAGAACATCATGAATGGCAAAGTAGAGGTCAGCAAAGAAGAGGAAGACCATTAACAAATTAAGTCAAGTTGGATTGACACAGTGGATGCAACAATGGGCTCAAACATAGAAATGATAGTGAGGATAGTGTTTCATTCTGTTGTATATAGATAGGGTCTATATGAATCAGAACTAACTTGATGGCACCTAGCAACAACTACTTAAAGACAGCTGCTGTTACCATCTATTATTCTTCTCTTCAGTTTTTGTATGTATACAACTATATACTGTATTTACATTCTTGAGACCATTCTGTATTGGATGTTTCATAACCTGATTGTTTCCAGTTGGTAAATCAGCAAAGAACATATTTATGCATACGTTTTTGTCTACATTTCTAATTATTTGCTCAGAATATATTTTAAAAATAAAATGGAATCATGAAGTCAAGGGGAATGAACAAGTTCAACATTCTGGATACACAATGACAAATTTTCTTCCAGAAAGCTGGTTCCAAAAAAACCCTCAAAACTCACTGCCATCCAGTCAATTCAACTCGTAGCAACCCCTCCTTGGGTTTCCAAGGCAGTATAGTATCTCTACAAAAGTAGATTGCCCAGTCTTCCTTCCAAGTAGTGGCTGGTGGATTTGAACCATCAGCCTTCTGGTTAGTAGTCAAATGCCTTAGGCACTATGCTACCAGAGCTCATCACAAACCTCTTATAACCTCTAAAGATATTTTCCACACAGACAGAACATAAATCTCTTGGTGTCTGAAGGAGCAGGATGAGGAAAGCAGTGGGTGTCTAATCAAACAGTGTGGTAGTTATGTTTGTGTGTCAACTTGGCTGGGCCTGGTTGAGTGGCTGGGCAGCTGGTGGTAGTTATTCCCCATGAGGAAACCGGCAATCAACTCCATGGTGGGATTTACCACAAGCAGCTGGATAGCTGCCTTTGGGATGTGGTCTGCTTCCTGTATATAAGGAGAAGCTTTGAGAATGGTCTCTAGCCTTTGGCACACTTGGACCCTGCATGTAGCCATGTCGTTGCTCAGCAGCCAGCTATGCTTTGCCGACCTTGGGACTTACAATGGACTTAAGTTAATGGCCTGCCGTGTGGATTGGTAACATCGAGACTGTGCCTTTTTACTTGTCAACCTTGAGGCTTCTTAGCCTCAGCAGCCAACAGCTGTCTGAGTGAAGAAATGCCTCTAGCTCCAGTGGGCTGGGAGCAGGAGGCAGAGCTGAAGCTCAAGGTTGAAGGGTTTTCACCCAGCCCCTAGAGCCTGACACTTTGAACATGGACTTAAAGCCTCCAAATTGTAAGAATAAACTCCTGTTTGTTAGGGCCATCCCATTTGTGGTATATTTCTTGTCAGAGCGGCACTAGGTAACCAGAACAAACAGCTATCATTGCTGCCATTGAGTTGGCCC
>NW_006921737.1:8043014-8080557 GCF_000298275.1 Orycteropus afer afer | reverse complement strand
GTAAGGTAACATTCCATTGACATTCTATTAACAGTTGTTGTTAGTTGCCATCCAGTTGGCTCTGACTCAATCCCATATTAGCAGAACAAAACATTGCCTAGTTGTGTGTCATCTTAATGATCACTGGTATGCTTGAGTCAATTGTGAAAGCCACTGTGAATTTTGAGTGCCTTTCAACCTAAGGGGCTCAGCTTCCAGCACTGCATGAGATAATGCTCAGTTGTCAACCATCAGGTTTTTATTGACTGATTTTCAGAGTTAGATCACCAAACCTTTCCTCTAGTCTATTTAAGTCTGGAAGCTCTGCTCAATCCTGTTGGGTATGGTGCACCCTAGTGGTGTTTGAAATACACAGGTGGAATAGCTTCCAGTATCTCAGCAACCTACCAGCCAGTTTACAACAAACATGTAGAGGAGAAAAAAAGGGACAAGGGAATTCACTTCTGTTAACCTCTATCATGTGCTAGACAGAGAACACTAGATAGTGACCACTAGATGCTTATACTAGCCCTGGGAAAATGGCCATTTGTCCTTCCCCTTAGCCTTTCTTCAGGCTGAAAGAAAGAGACATGAGTTAATATTCTCTGAGAATACTGTGAAAGGAACTTGGTAGCATAGTGGTTAAAGTACTGGACTGCTAAACAAAAGGTCAGTGGTTCTAATCCACCAGCCACTCCATGAGAGAAAGATGAGGCACTCTTGCTTCTGTAAAAATTTACAGCCTTGGAAACTCTATGGGGCAATTCTATTCTGCCCTAAAGCGTAGTAGCTATGATGGAGAATCAACTTGATGGCAGTGGGTTTGGTTTGGTTTGGATGATACTGTGAGAACCCTGAAATTTCTGCAATGGGAGTGATTGATAAAACATTAAGACAGGGAATCAAAGTATTTAAAAGGAAATTTGTTAAGCCCTGTCCCCTACATGTCAGAGAATCTGGGAGAGGGACACAGAGATGAATCAGTTCCAGTTGCCTGCTTTCAAAAACCTCACGATCTAGCAGAAATAAAGAGGTGGAAATAGTGGAGCTGGGCAGAGCCAGAGGGGGGACCAGAAAGTACCCCTGTAAGATGATGCCTGGAAAGAGTGTGAAGCTGAGTTCTCTGACCATCCATCCACAGTAGCCTCTCCCCACAACAGGTGGAATCATAAAGACCAGCTGTTGTTGTTGTTGTTATGTGCTGACAAGTTGTCTCTGAGACCAATTAGAAGGCCATTATATATATTCCAAGTGAATGATGTTGATTTTCTTGAGCCAACAGTGCTACGTATCAGAAGATGTGGTAAGTGACTGGATTCTGGATATATTTTTTAAATAAAGTCAAAAGGAAGAGACTGGAAAAGATTCCTTCAAAAGAATGAATAGCATAGAGGCTAAGGCATTTGAGTGCTAATCAGAAGGCTGGCAGTTCACATCCACCAGTCACTCCTCAGAAGGAAGATGGGCAATCTACTTCCGTAGTGACACTGCCTCAGAAACCCAAGGAGGGGTCGCTATGAGTTGGGTCCAACTCAACGGCACATAACAACAACAACAACAATGAGAAAATACTCAAAGATTGAGCACCAAAGCACACCAATGTTTAAATGAAGAGAAACCAGCAATGGAGAATGAGAAGTACCCAGTGAGGAAGCAGTGAAACCAAGAGATAGTGACAGTCTAGAAGTCAAATTAAGTGTATCAGGGAGAAAGGAGTGATCACCTGCAACAGTCTGCTAATAGGTCAAGAAAGCTGGGAAGAGAGATTTGACTGTTGCATTGAGCAAATGGGGATCACTGATGACCGGTTGTTGTTGTTATGTGCTGTCAAGTCAGACCCAACCCCTCCTTGGGTTTCCGAGGCAGTATCACTATGGAAATAGATTGCCCAACCTTCCTTCCAAGGAATGGCTGGTGGGTTTGAACCACCAGCCTTTTGGTAGGCAGTCAAGTGCCTTAGGCACTATGCTACCAGAGCTCCTACTGATGACCTAGACAAGGACAATTTTCTAAGAATGGGGACTAAATCCTGATCAAAGTGGGTCCAAGTGAGATTGGGAAGTAAGGAATTGGATTCAGTAAGTTTTGCTGGAAAAAGAATAGAAAAGAAGTATGTGGATCAAGATTGGGCAACTTGTTTCATGTATGTGTACTGATGGAAATGATTCCAGACAGAAGAAATTGATAAGAAGGAGAAAGGTAAGAATTACAAAAGTAATTTAATGTCCTGGGATAGTGAGAGGGATGAGGTATAATGTACAGGTGGGCAGATGACCCTCACAGCTCCTCCACAGTGACAGGAAGAAGAGTGGAAGCACAAAGACAATTAGGAAGGTGGGTGTGGTAGAGGGAGTTGTAAACGTTCCTTTCTGACTGCTTCCATTTTCTCAACAGAAAGGGGAACCAAGCTCATCAGCCTGAGAGTGAGGATGGGGAGGAGGTGATAGGAATTGGAGAAGAGTGGTTGTTATTGCTGTTAGGTGTTGTCAAGTTGATTCTGTCTCATAGCAACCTCATGTGACAGAGTAGAACTGCCCCATAGAGTTTTCTTAGCTGTAATCTCTACAGAAGCAGATCGCCAGCACTTTACAGAGCTACTGGGTTGGTTCAAACCTCCAATCTTTTGGCTATAGCCTAAAGCACTTAACTATTTGTGCTACCAGAACTCCTTGGGAAAAGTAGATGAAATATGAAATAGTCACCAAAGAGAGTGGAGAGTGAGTGGACTAAGAAAATGAAAAATGGCATTTGGCAATACCAAGGGCCCCCTTGAAGTTCTTGGTCATGAATTTAAAGTAAGGCCAATGGACAAAATGTGTTTTCACTCACCATGTCTAGCTGTAGGACATAGGGACAGATTGCATAAAGAATTGAATGTAACCAGGATTGGAGAGCACAATAAGAAAAGAGAGGTATAAGTAAATTGTGGTATATATAGGGAGTGATTATGATTGTAGACCATGGAATTTTAACTCAATGAAAAATATGCTGAGGACAAGAAGGCATTGAGAGACAGGTCAAAAAGCTGCAGGTGTCCAACAGGTTGGAAAAGTGTAAGAGCTGGGGGACTAGAAAGAGAGCTGGCAAGAAAAATGCAGTGATCAGAATAAAGGGTGCTTGACACTGGGATTCTGGAGGGGTTGCAGTTATTGGTAATCATAAAGCCTGGAGTAACATTAGGAAAATAAATGATTAGAGTGGAGGGAGGAGGAAATATCATTGGAGATTAAGGAACTAAGAAACCAGGATATTGGCAAGACTTTATCAAAATCAGCAAGAATTAAAACAGAAATAGTGCTAGAGTATTGACAGTGAAATTGGAGTTAAAAATCCTCAAGGAATGAGAGGAAGTAACACAAGGATCAGTAGATGATTGTAATAAGGGAGGGGTATAGATATACTCTAACAACAAGAGATCTAAGGCTCTAGTGTTTTATCAGGAAGAATGATCTGTAAATAATGAGGAGCAAGAAGGAGCAATGGTTCCAGGGCTATGGGATGTAGGAGAAAAACAAAAACAAAAACAAAAAACACCATCTAGGAGAACTGCAGGGCTAAGTAATAAATATTCTTGGAGGAAAACAGGTTTCAGTTACAGCAAGAAGGTAAATGACATTAAAAGGGGGAAGGGAAGAGAGATGACAAGAAAAAAAAAAAGAAGGTACAACGATGTACTTGCAAGCAGAAGTCAAGAAATCAAATGATATATTGCACTGGACAAATCTGTTGCAAAAGACCTCTTTCAAGTATTAAAAAGCAAAGATGTCACTTTGAAGACTAAAGAGTGCCAGACCCAAATCATGGTATTTTCAATAACCTCATTCGCATATGAAAGCTGGACAATGAATAAGGAGAACCAAAGAAGAATCAATTCATTTGAATTGTGGTGTTGGTGAAGACTACTGAACATACAATGGACTTCTAGAAGAACAAACAAATCTTTCTTGGAGGAAGTACAGCTGAAATGATCCTTTGATGCAAGAATGGCCAGAATTCATCTCTTGTAGTTTGGTCATGTTGTCAGAAGGGACCAATCCTTGGAGAAGGATATCATACTATGCTTAGTAAAGTGGAGGGTCAGCAAAATAGTGAAAGACCCTCAATAAGATGGGTTGACACAGTGGCCGTGATGATAGGCTCAAGCATGATGGCAATTGTGAGGATGATACAGGATCAGGCAGTATTTGGTTCTGTTGTACATTGGATAGCTATGAGTCAGAACTGACTTGATGGCACCTAACAACAACAATAGCAGTGCTGTCTGGTCTCTAGGTGGTGCAAACTCTTAAGCACTGGACTATTAACCAAGAGGCTGTTGGTTCAAACCCATCCAGAGGCACCTTGAAAGTAAGGCCTGGTGATGTGCTTCCAAAAAGTCACAGCCTTGAATACTCTGTGAAGTGAAGTTCTACTCTGACACATGGGGTCATCACTGCACTTGGTAACAACTAACAACAACAGTGCTTTATAGTGGGGAATGTCTGGGTGACAAGGGACATCCTGGGAGATGTAAGCTTCTCATGGTAACCAGTGTATATGGGGATAAAGGGCACAATGAAATTAGACCTGATGTGCTTAAGATCAAGTTTGGTGGCAAGGCTGGGAGAATTAGGAAGAAAGGGTTATGGGCCACCAAAAGCACACTGAGTTCTGTAGCCTCCTTTACACTAACCAATGAAGACTGAAGATGCGAGCATCTTGTTTTTGTCAAATACCCCACTAAAATGTTACCTCCATGAGAGGAGGGACCTTGTTCATATTGTGCATCAATGAGATAGTCAATAGACATTTGACACCTTAAAGAGTGGTTGACTAAAATGAATAAATACTCCCACTCTTCATTTATCAACATGGTTAAGTTCCAAAGACCAGGTAGTTATGTGAAATCAGGATTATGCTATGCAAGAGTCAAAGCCTGCACCTCATCTTTAGCACTGATGCCCCTCCCTGGCCCCCATCACTCACCACTTGTGGGCCCCCCCCAGCAAGTCTCAGGATGCATATGCATAGCAAACCCCCTTTCTCACCACACCTTCCCCACCACTATGGAGGCCTTAGAGGTTGGGGAAGGAGATTGTTGTAGGGTGTTGTCCCTACCTGCCACCTACTGCTACCCACCTTGGCCTGGGAACCCACTAATCCTCTGTCTGCTTGGACCCACAGCCTGACAGTCTTCCTTCTCTCTCCCCTCCTTCCTGCCTCCCTTCACGAACTTCCCTGGCACCTTCAGGTCCTTGTCTGGCTTCCCTCTGCCTGATCAAGATCTTACATCATCCCACCATCACCCTGTTTTCTTCATGGCTGGACTAAGACATTGTGAACAAACAAAAGAAGACATCCCACAGCAAGTGGGCAACCATCGATTGTGGCCTGGTCATCACCAGGTGTGGTAGTTAAATTTATATGTCAACTTGGCTGGGCCTGGTTAAGTGGCTGGGCAGCTGGTGGTACTTATTCCCCATGATGAAACTGGCAATCAGCTCCATGGTGGAATCTACCACAAGCAGCTGGGTAGCTGCCTTTGGGATGTGGTCTGCTTCCTGTATATAGGGAGAAGCCTTGGGGATAGTCTCTAGCTTATGGCATGCTTGGACCCTGCTGGTAGCCATGTCATTGTTCAGCAGCCTGCCATGCTCTGCCACCTTGGGACTTACAATGGACTTGAACTAATGGCCTGCCATGTGGTTTGGTAACATCAGGACTGTGCCATTTTACTTGTCGACCTTGGGCTTGTTAGCCTCAGCAGCCAGTAGCTGTCTGAGTGAAGAAATGCCTCTAGCTTCAGTGAGCCAGGAGCAAGAGGCAGAACTGAAGCTCAAGGTCGAAAGGCTTTCACACAGCCCCTGAAGCATGGCACTTTGAACTTGGACTTAAAAGTCTCCAAACTGTGAGAGAATAAACTCTTGTTTGTTAAGGCCTTCCCATTTGTGGTATAATCTTGTCAGAGCGGTACTAGGTAACCAGAACACCAGGGTTGTGGCCCTAGGCCAAGCTGCAGCCCTGCATGGGGTCTGGACCATGGGAGGAGCTGCCTGAGAGTTTGGGTTCCCCCCCCCCCAAAGCTGTGGTAAATGCAAAATATCAGATAATAAGATGCAAATTCAAATGTAATTAGATGCAAACTCAAATGTATCAGGTCCTTACTGTGCACCAGGGTACTGTGATTAGCCCTAGCTATGCGTAATCTCATTAATCCTCACAATGGTACTATTAACATCTGAATCCAACAGACTGAGAAACCAAGGTTCAGGGATGTGAAATGACTTGTTTAAGGTATCATATCTCTAAAGCATTGGCATGTATTGTAGACTCTGTTGGTCACAGTCCCAAGAGCCATTTTCCCTCCTCTTTTCTTCCTTGCTAAGTTAAATTTCATTTCTGTTCAGGTACCCAGAGAAGTTCAGCCTCCTCTCTTTCCCCCAACACATGCAACCTTAGAGGATGAAGTTTACTTAATTTAAGATAGCCATTATTAAGGATTTGATTGTGTCTCCAAAAATGTTGAATCCTAACCACTATACCTGTAGATGTAATCATTTGGGAATAAGGTTTGCTTTGTTATGTTAAGGAGGCCATACCAGTGTTCTGCAGTTGACCCTGGGTTTGTTCTGAATGATGATACTGAGTTTCTGCATCACCTCTTTTCACAGATGTAGTCAATTTGATTCCAGTGTATTTTATCCAGTGAGGTTCATGTGCACACTCACCATTTAAGTTGTTGAAAGAAGGTATTTCCAATGAATGAGTCATTGGTCTTTAGGAATTCTATCATGTAATCTCTAGTGTTGTTTCTATCACGGTGGCAATATTTTCCAACTGCAGATCCACCTTCTTTCCTTCTAACATTCACATTCAGCAGTAGCTATCAATGTATCTTGACTGCATGTTTGATCAATTTCAGATTGCAGGAACTAGCAAAAATCTTCAGTTTCTTCATCCTTTTGTATTAGTTGGTGTGTAACTTGAATAATAGCAATATTAACTGGTTTTCATTGTAGGTCTATGAATGTTATTCTCTCATCAGCAGTGCCGTACTTCAGAATATATCTTAATTTTTTTTTTTTTTTTCACAATTTGATGACTTTCTTCTTCAATTTGTCATTCCTGGAATAGTAGACTATATGATTATCTCATTACAAATGGCCAATACCAGTCCATTTCAGCTTACTAATATCTAGGGTATCAGTCTTCAAACATTCCATTTCATTTTGACAGCTTCTAATTTTCCTAGATTCCTATTTTGTACATTTCACATTCCAATTACTAATGGATGTTTGCAACTGTTTCTTCTCATTTTGAGTTGTGCCACATAAGCAAATGAAGGTTCTGAAAATTTTACTCCATCCTCATCATTAAGGTTGACTCTACCTTCAGGAGGAAGCTCTTCCCAGGTCATATTTTGAGTGCCTTCTAACCTGAGGGACTCATCTTCTGACACTACATCAGACAACATCCTGCTGCTATCCATAAGGTTTTCTCTGGCCATTTTTTTCAGAAGTAGATCACCAGGTCCTCCTTCCCAGTCAATCTTAGTCTGGGAGCTCCATTGAAACTTGTCCACCATGGGTGACTCTGCTGGTATCTGAAATACTAGTGGCATAGCTTCCTGCCATCAGAGCAACACACAAGCCATTACAATATGACAAACTGACATCCTGCCTCCTAAAAAAACAAAAGAATTAATACAGACAAAAGGTCATCTGGCTCAGTATAGCCATTTCTTAATAGCAAAAGACAAGGCAACTTGGTGTGGGGAAAAGAGCTCTGTGACAGAAGTCAGGAGTCCCAGGTTGCGTGTCTCCTTGAATAAGTCACTTCTCTTGGAGTTCAGTTTCCTCCTGTTTAAAATGAAGGACATTCTGGGAGAATATTCTCATTCCTTCCTTCTCAGTACTAGATGATTCTATAATGTTGTAGTTAATTCCTTGAACCTTATAATCTGTTATCACCTCTCCTTACAAGTATAAGACTCCTTTCTGGGACTTATGGAGAGGTAAGGCAGAGAGGCCAAGGAAAGAATGAGACTCCTTTGGGCTATTTTCTGCACGTCCCCAGCAGAGATTGATGTGCACCTCTGAGTCAGCACAATCTGCAACCGTGAAATGGGAAATGCATACTCTGCACATTTGAGCAGCCCTAGCCAGCCCACATGGGGGTGGGGTGGAAGGTTTCACATCCAGTCTGTTCAGTGGACCTCATGGGGCATGTCAAAGGCTATTACATTTCTGGAACCATCTGATTCACCCTTCCCTCCTCCTCTGCCCTGCTATTATCTGTGACATTCAAGCTTCTGTCTCTGGAAGCAAAACCAATCCTTTTCAAAGTAAAAATCAACTTGTCTGCATTTGTGCTACATAAGATTTATAAATAAAGAGGGACAGTACACCAACCAGCCTACAAAGAAAGTCCCTGGATGGCACAAATAGTTTGCACTCCACCACTAACTTAAAGATTGGTGGTTTGAACCCACCCTAGTTACACCACAGAAGAAAGACTTGGCGATTGCTCCCATAAATATTAAAAATAAAACCAAACTCATTGCCATCAAGTTGATTCAGACTCATACCAGCCCTATAGGACAGAGAACTGCCCCATAGGATTTCTGCAGCTATAATCTTTATGGAGACAAACTGTCACATCTTTCTCCTGCAAAGCAGCTGGTGAGTTCAAACCACCAACCTCTTAGCAGCCAAGCACTTAGCCACGGCATTACTGGGTTTCTTCCCATAAAGATTACAGCCAAGAAAAGCTCTATGCAACAGTTCTACTCTGTAACACATGGGGTCGCTATGAGTCAGGATTAAATAGACAGTAACAGTTGTTTTTGGTTGGCCTACAAAGAGTCATTTATCTGTGCAGTCATGAAATCCATCGAGGACTTGAGCATCCTCTCTCTGACATGATGCCTACCATTGGGGTAGGGTACAGTCCTTTGTGCCTCTGCTTCTCTGATCTATACAGTGTGGCAGATCATTTCTTGGGATTCTTGTCATTGCTTGGGCACAGGTGGGTGGCAGCCTTGCTCTTCAGCCCTGGGACAACTTACTCTGGCCTAACAGTCTGTGCTGCAGGAGTCACTGCATAACCCTTCCATTCTTCCTACCAGTGAAATTGGCCTCTATCCTTTCTAATCTTTCTGTCTGGGCTTGGGCTGTGTGCCCTTCTCATTTATGAAGATGGGCAGTAATCACTCCAGCCCGCTGGTGAAGACCCAGTCCCTACTTCTCACTCACATCTTATTGGAGTGATGCATTTTGCATAAAAGTTTGAGTTTGTATATGTCATAGGCACCTGGAAAAATCTTACATGGGTGGGGTAGCAAGGAAAAGAGAAGAGACAAAATTTACAGTCAGGTACAACTGTTTTTAAATCTTAGCTCTGACTATGTTTGACTATGTTTGACACATTACTTGAAACTTCCAGAGCCTATATTTTCTCACTTGTAATGTAACAACAATAACGCTTACCTTACAAGATTGATATAAGGATTAGAAATGACATTCATAAAATACTTACTACAAAAAAGATGCAAGGTAAGAGCTTAACAAATTATAACTCTTGGTGGTGGTGGTGAAATCTCTATAATTTACTTTTAATTTAGAATAAGGGTAACAGAGGTTGTAGGGGAGCAAAAGGGGTTCAGTGATAGAATTCTCACCTTCCATGTGAGAAACCTAGGTTCAATTTCCAGCCAATGCACTTGAAGCACAGTCACCACTTGGCTGTCAGTGGAGGGTTGTGTGTTGCTGTGATGCTGTGAGACTTCAGTGGAAGAAAGGCTTGGAAATAAACTTTTAAAAATCAGTGAATGAAAACCCTATGGATCACACTGAATCATTAATCAATCGGCATCCAATCATGGAGATGGTGCAAGACCTGGCAGCTTTGCTTTGTTGTGAATGGTGCACCATGAGTTGGGGATCACCATGAGTCAGGGGCCACCATGATTCAGGGACCACCATGAGTCAGGGACCAACTTGATGGCAGCTAAAAACTACAAAAGCAGTTGTTCCTGTTGCTGGGCAGTAACTGACTCTTTAACAGCAGTTTCTTTTGCTTTCTATGAAGAAATTTATACAAAAGAAAATAAACCTTCCAACCTCATTAATGAACACAAGTGATGGTGCGGTATGGGCAAGAACACTACATTAGGAACTGGAGACAGCACGGGTCCCTCAAGGTCTTTGAACAACATTTCCCTCATGATGTAAACTGGGGATTATCACTTTTGCCCACCCCACAGGATCATTTTAAGGACCAAATTAGAGTATGCTTAAAAACTTGTACAGCCTTATGCCAATGTCAGCATGATGATTTTCAGGTACAGCCCCATTTTTCTTGCAGGTCAAGGTCCATGCAAATATCCCAACTATCATCACAGCTACAAGAAGGAAAGCACTGGGGATGTTTTCAACACCTTACATAGCACAGTAACCAAAAACCCTGGCATCTTATCAGTTCCCACTGATTCACTGTGTAAACTACCTGCTTCTCTACCGTAGAATCATTAGGTGAGCTGTTAAAAAATGAATATGCCCACGCATCACCCATAGAGATTCTGACTAAATTATCCCAGGGCAGGGCCTAATTTGTTTTAACAACTCCTTTAGTGATCCTAATGGGCAGCAGGGGTTCAGAACGCTCACCCAGATAAATGGTTCTCAGCTGTTGGTGATTTTTGACACCCTACCCCATCCCCCAGGTAACACTGGCCAATATCTAGAGAAATTATTAAAGGAGCCCTGGTGGTGCCTAAGGCATTTGGCTGCTAACCAAAAAGTCACTAGTTCAAACCCACAAGGCACTCTACAGAACAAAGTTGGGGCAGTCTGCTTCCATAAAGATTTATAGCCTTGGAAACCCAATGGGGGTTACTATGAGTTGGAATCTATTCAATGGCAGTGGGCATGTGCATTTTAGAAGCCTTGAGTTGATAAGTCAGAAATCCTGCCAGTCTGAAGCTGTCATGCTGGAAAGACTAAGGGAAGAGAAAACATAGATAGAAATGCCTAAAAGGAGTCCCAGCTGCCCGGCCCCTAGCTTTTTGTGGGCTTGGCACAGAGGCATATCTAATATATGACAGGTATGGCACTTGCCCTGAGCGCCACTTGAAGGGGGTGTCACTGAGCAGTTTCTATTAACCCAGAAAGGCCCAACATCCTTCCTCAAGCACTGTAGACACAGAGGCATGGGAAGGGGGAGAGCGGGGGTGGGAGGAGCGCTTGCCCCAAGGAGACACCAGACAAGGTGCAAAATAGGCACGTATTGACATTCCAAGGCCCTGCAAATATGAAAGGTGCCTGACGGAGGCAGCTGGACAAGAAGGGAGAAGGCATTTCTGCTGATGTATACCCACTACCAGTCTATTCAATTTGAAATGGTGGAAGGGGTGCGCAATTAAGAGATTGCCCCTGGGTACTCATCATCCTCAATACACCCCTGCAGGAATACAATTTTAGTGCTTGTCATAGGTATACATGCTGTTTTTCATAGATATGTCTCTGGATAGTCACCAGATACGAGTGTGAATGAACCTTCAGCAGATTCTCTCTCTCTCTCTCTCTCCTTCCAGCTGCCCAGAAAATGCCAAGTGGAGCAGAGGGAGCTGTCCCTGCCCAGACGGCAGGCACATCCATAAGCAAGGTAAATATAGAGAGTTTGATTCTACAGGGGTATATGTTTGTTTGTTTGATACACAGCAGCAGATAACCAGAATAAAGTTTGATCATTACGACTCCATAAAAAGATCCATGTCTGAACCCCCTGGACTGGGTCACTGAAGTCAAAGGCTTATACACAGAATAAGCTACCTACATTTTCCCAGCACATGCCCAACCCTAAAAATTTCCCCTTCATTCCCAGGAAACATAATGTTAAGTTTGCTTAAGAATTCCTCCTGTTCATTCCTTTTATATGTTCTATAGTTTGAAGAATTGTATTTTTAAATTTGTGGATTAAGAGCTTTGGGAGTTGTTTTTGTTTGTTTGTTTTTTCCTCAGTAAAGTTTTTCATGGTGGGGAAAATTTGGTAAATATAAATGGTTACTAGGAGCTCTGGTGGCATAGTGCCTAAGGCATTTGACTGCTAACCAGAAGGCTGATGGTTCAAACCCACCAGCCACTGCTCGGAAGGAAGGTTGGACAATCTACTTCCATAGTGACACCGCCTCGGAAACCCAATGAGGACTTGACTTGACAGCAGTGAGTTTGGGTTTTTTTTTAATATTTAATTACTATATTTTCATTCAGAAAATCCATGAATTGATAGTTAACAAAAATCTTTTATTTACTAGATCCTCAAGGAGTGTGCATGATAACTGGAGAGAAAAAAAAAAAAATTCTCCAAGTCTTCTAAAGGTCTTATTGCCAAAGGAGATGATTTGCAAACAGAGTAGACAAAATGTTCTGGAACATTCTGTTAAGAGAAGTTAGAAGCTAAAACATCAGGCTTTGAATTTGCATTGGAAGAACAGGGTGGATATTAACTGAGCACCTACTGTGTGCAGTTCCTAAGCTAGATGTTTTTGTGGGTGATTACAGTAATTCTTTCAACATTTTATTAATTTTCCCTATTAGTTGAATACCACCCTCTGTTGTCTTATTTCACCTAACATCTCTCTCTCTCTCTCTCTCTCTCCTTTTCCCTAATGTGATTTACTCCCAGTAAAATTTAAAATAAACTTACACACGTATAAGCTCCAGATATCTTTGATTTAATCTTGATTAAAATTAGAGCAGAAACTATATGTTTCAATGAGCAGCTAATAATTTGACCTAAGCACTTTTGAGATGCAGTAGGCTCTACCTGGAGCCCTAGTGGTGCACTGGTTAAGTGCTCAGCTGATAACAGAAAGAGCAGTGGTTCAAACCCATCAGTCACTCCACAGGAGAAAAATGTTGGAGTCTGCTTCCCCAAAAATTACAGCCTTAGAAACCCTATGGAGCAGTTCTACTCTCTCTTATAGGTGTATGAGTCAGAATCAACTCAAAAGCAATGGGTTTGTTTTTTTGACTCTGTCTTTTGATGTAGATTAAGCTCAAAGGCACAATAAATAAATAACCACAGGCAAGTGAAAAAGTGTAATTGTTGTTGTGTTTGCCAACGAGTCTGATCTGAATCACAGCGACCCCTCATTGGGTTTCTGAGGCAGTATCACTACAGAAATAGATTGCCCAACCTTCCTTCTGAGGAGCGGCTAGTGAGTTTGAACCGCCAGCCTTCTGGTTAGTAGTCAAGTGGCTTAGGCACTGTGCCATCAGAGCTCCTTAGTCAAAGTTAAATCCATATTTAATCAATCCTATATCATAAAATTGAGTGTTCTATTTGTAAGAAAATCTCTGTGAGATCTGATTTTAAATCGAATGGTTAATTACTAAGTAACTCATAACCTTGAAACAATGAGGCTTGTGTTGTTTTGTTTGTTTGGTTGGTTGGTTAGGTGGCTGGTGGGTGTAAGAAATTGTTTTCACTTGTTGTATACTGGCAACAGAAAATTGAATTTACTCATCAGCTTTGTAACAGTCAACTTGGTGATGAGATAATCACTAATCTTATAAAAAAATACAACTAGCTGTCTAGAAATGTAGATTTCTTGATGTTAAAAGAAACTTAAAATAAAACCCAATTTTTCTCTTTGCATACATTTTTTTAAATACTGTGGTTGTAGCAGAAATATTTTAAAGACCTCAGAAGGAAGGTTGGGCAATCCTACTTCCATAGTGATACTGCCTCGGAAACCCAAGGAGGGGTCGCTATGAGTCAGGGCCGACTCGACGGCATATAACAACAACATATAAAATCTCAAGGAGCCCTGGTGGCACAAACCATTAAGCACTCAATTGCTAATAGAAAGATTTTTTATTCAAACCCACCCTGCAGCTCCTGGAGAGAAGGACCTGGCAACCAGCTTCTGTAAAGATTGCTGGGAAAAAAAAAAAAAAAAAAACCCTGTGGGACAGTTCTCTACTCTGTCACAAGGGGTCACTATAGGTCAAAATTGATTCAATGGCTCCCAACAACAACATAAAATCTCAACTTTGCAAAACACTGAAACAGTATTTAATACATTATAGTCCAGTAGTTAGGAGCTCTGGTGGAGTAGTGCCTAAGGCACTTGGCTGCTAACCAGAAAGCTGGTGGTTCAAACCCACCAGCCACTCCTCAGAAGGAAGGTTGGGCAAGCTACTTCCGTAGTGATACTGCCTCAGAAACCCAAGGAGGGGTCATTAGGAGTTAGGTCTGACTTGGCGGCACTTAACAACAATAGTCCAGTAGTCAGGAGCTCTGGTGGCGTAGTGCCTAAGGCATTTGACAACTAACCAGAAGGCACTCATTTCTCCCCTGGAGTATCCCAATAAGTAGTAATTGGGTCTCCCAGTTATAGTCCTGCTCCCCAACAATACCTTCTTCACAACTACCAGAGTGAGCATCCTAAACTACAGCAGCCACCTTGTCATTCCCTTTCTCAATGGATTTAATAGTTCCCCATTAAACTGTTCCTCGTATCGTGTCCATGCTCCTAAATATGGTGATCAATGCAGTCTCTGTGGAGGAAAGGAGCCCTTAGCTATCCTCCAATACTGAAAAACCTCATGATCTAAATATGTAAATGAGAACACCTGCTATAAATTGAACACCAACAACAAAAGAATATATTTTTAAAAAATTCCTACTAGAGATTTCACCATCATAAGTATTTGATTTGATGGTGATAAGTAAACATTTACTGAGCACATATATTTTGTTCCAGGCGCTGTGACACAGTAGCCCCTACTTCCAGAAACTGAATCCAATGCTAAAGAAAGGGTCTTATAAGTCAGACCCTTAAAGCTCACAAGATAGATTGACACTGTGGCTGTGATGATGGGCTCAGGTATAGCAGGGATTGTGGGCTGGCGCGGGATCGGGCAGTGTTTTGTTCTGCTGTGCATGGGGTCGCTACGAGTCGGAAACTACTCGACGGCACTTAACAACAACAAACAACAAAATTTGCATATAAAACAGTTCAAGGATAATCTGCACGAGAGCAGAGTAATACATCCATTTCTGAGCTGCTATAGAAATCCAATGCACAATTCATTCTAATGAATCTGCCCCATCTGACATTGCTCTGTGTCCTCAATATAATTCGTACAAACACTGAGCCCCAGGAACCCCCTGTTAGGTTGGTTGTGAATCACTGTCTGAAACTCAGGAATTCCTAAACCTACTGCAGATAATGAGAAAAACATATAGCCAATAAAATATATACAGAGGCACTAGACCCTTCTAGGAAATCAAAACTCTGCAGGCAAAACACAGAATTCTTCCCTGAAAATGGGATTCTCTCTCTTTCTCTAGATCATCATGAAGGTGGAGAATAGACTACTATTCTGGATTAAGGATTATGTTTTTACAATAATGGAAAAAGTTTGGTGTCAATTTTGTAAATGCAGGCAGAGAAACATACTGCTGTTTGGCCCATGTGTCACCAGTATTAAGTGCCATCCTGGCTGCAAGGAAATAAATCTCTGGGATGCCACCATTTTAATGTCATTTGAGAAAATCAAATGGCTTAATACGCAAGGCAGCTGAATTTCCTACCTTTAAAGTCATTTCTGTGGGTGATTTTTTTTTTAAGTATATCTGAAAAATACTCAAATATCACCTAAGAGGGTGTCTTGGTTATCTATTGTTGCTGTTACAGAAATACCACAAGTGAATGTAGCTTTATAGAACAGAAATTTATTTTCTCACAGTTTAGGAAGTTAGAAGTCTGAATTCAGAGCACAGGCTCTAGGGGAAAGCTCTCTTTATGTCACCTTGGTGCACCAAGGTTCCTTGGTGATCTTCATGTGACATCTGTCTTCCCTTGTTTGAACTTCTTGTCTCTGTGTCTATGCTGCTTCTTATAACTCAAAGTGATTGGTTTATGACCCACCCTACACTCCTCAGAAGGAAGACTGGGCAATCTGCTTCCCTAGAGACACTGCCTCAGAAACCCAGGGAAGGGTCTCTATGAGTTGGGATTGATTGACTCAATGGCAGTGAGTTTGTTTGTTTGTTTGTTGTTTACATAGATATTTCCTCATTAATATAGCAAAGAATCCTATTGCCAAATGAGATTACATTCACATATTTAAGGGGGGCACAATTCTATCCACAACAAAAAGGTTAAGAAGAAATGTGAATTCATTCATCATCCACCTCAAATCATGAACTCTCAGAAGGAAGCCCACAGATCACCCCAAGGTCACACAATCATTAAATAGACAACAGAGGGGAGAAAAAAGCCCTGAACTCTTGAACCTTTCACCTGCCAGGCTCTTTCCTTACACAACTTTTGTTTTCTTCATATCTGAATAATAGATATGACACTGAATATTGCATTGCTCCATCCTTTGGTGGTGGTTTGTGTTACACATTTCTGTGCGGGCTCTAATTCCATGATTAGAATAAAACTCCCTGAGTGTTGTGATTTTTGTCTGCTTTGTATTGCTGGAGGCTAGACAACACCAGGCACATGGCAATGCTGAATAATTTTTTTTTAAATATAATGCATAAACACTTTGATTAACAAATGAACACAACCTTCTTGTCTTGAAGGGGACCAACCACTGGGTATGAAGTAGGGTTGAACCTTTGATAATAACAACATTTTTGCAGAATTTTTCTCCCTCAACTGAGATCACTGTAGGTGGGTGGCTTACTAAACCTCAGTGCTCCAGGAAAGCAAACATTCAGCTCTCTGAAAGCTCAGGGAAGGGCACGGTGGCACCAGGTACTTTTGTTACCCGGCCAAGGGACACTTCTTTTATTTTCTGAACTGGTTCATTCATTTCTAAGAAGAAAATAAAATAGTCTATGATTTGAGACTTGAATTTAGGGGTAGAAGTTTTCTTACTGAATCCTTTTCGTGGGCCATCAAATAGGTATCAAGCCCAAAGGCATCACTTTGAGAGAGTTCCTTTCTAAAGCAAGAAGAAAGGAAAAGAAAGAGAAAGAGAACTGGGTTAGCCCTAGAACAGCAAGGGCCTTTTTACCAGCCAAGTTTAGGCTACTTGACCTTACAAGCCTACAATAATGACTTCAGATGGAAGGAATGTGCAATGTCACCTAAGAAAACTGGATCTTGAATTGGGTAGTTTACCATTATCCAGCAATGAATTTAGTAATAACAATAACCCCAACTATAATAATGTTCTAGTTAGCTGCCCCCAAGTGGGCCCCCCACTCATGGTGACTTCATGTACAACATTGGGATCCATAGAGTTTTCACTGGCTGATTTTCACAAGTAGATATCAAGCCTTTCTTCCTAGCTCTTCTTAGTCTGGAAGCTCCACTGAAATCTCTTTAGCAACATAGTAACATACAAGCCTCCACAGACAGATAGGTGGTGACTACACATGAGGTTCATTGCCCAGGAATCAAACCCTGATTTCCAGCATGGAAGGTAAGAATTCTACCACTGAACCTCAAATGCCCCCATTTGTACACAGAAGGAAACAGGCTTAGAGAGTTATATCTAAAATCACCCAGCTAATAAGTACTGGAGCTAGAATTTGAACCCAGGTCTGTCTGATTTCTAAGTCTATGTTCATTCTGCTACACCACACGGCCTTTCTGTCATGCACAGTCTGACCATGAGGAAGACCCGAAACCTGTTAAGCATCACAGCAACATGCAAGCCTCCACTGATACGTGGGTGGTGACTGGACAAGAGGTTCATTGCCTAGGAATTGAACCCGAATCTCCCACACAGAAGGCAAGAATTCTACCACACCCCTACTGCCCACTAACAATAATAATGGCTAGATTTATTAAGCACTGATTATATGTCAGCCACTATTGCAGACAAGTTAAATGCATTAAACTCATTAAATCCCCACAAAAACCCTATGAGCTAGGTCCATTATTATCTCCATTGTGCAGACAAGGAAACCAGGACATAAATAAGTAACTTTTTCAAAGTCACCCTAAAACAGCTGGCAAAGGAAAAGCTCAAACCTAGACAACCTGACTTCAGGACTCATGTTACTCGATCATTTCTCTGCAAATATAACTCACTATAAACACTAGAAGGAGAATGTCATAATGGCACAAAATAACAAAATTAACATTGTTTAGAAGGCACCGAGTGCTAGCTCCTTTACCTGCATTATATCATTTAATTTTCACAACAAATGTATGATTATCTTTATTCTACAGATTTAAAAAAAACCCTGAGAATTAGAGGAGTCATAACTTGTCCAAGGTCAGTAGCTAATAAATGGCACAGTGAGTTCCTAAACTCTAGTCTGACTCCAGTGTTCACACTATTATGCACCACACCATGCTACCTCTCTGTTGGAAGCAATCGATAGTACTGTCCTAAGCAATCTACAGACAGCATGATGACGTGAAGAAAAGGTCTGCTTCATGCTCATAACCTCTTTTCCATAGACCACACATGACAGAAAGGCAGTACAGTGTAAAAGAATGAGCATAGACTTTGAAATCAGACAGACCTGGGTTTAAATTCTAGCTCTAGTATTTACTAGCTGGATGATTTTAGATATAACTCTCTGAGCCTGTTTCCTTTGGTATTCAAATGGGGATATGATGACTCTGGTGGTTCAGTGGTAGAGTTCCCACTTTACATGCTGGAGATATGGGTTCAAATCCTGGACAATGAACCTCATGGTCACCACTTGTCTGGCAGTGGAGACTTGCATGTTGCTATGATGCTGAACAGATTTCAGTGGAGTTTACAGACTAAGACTAGGAAGAAAGGCCTAGTAGATACTTCTGAAAATCAGCCAGTGAAAACCCTACAGATCACAATGGTCAGATTCATAACCTGTCATGGGGACAGCACATGATCAGACAGCTTTTCATTTTGGGCTGACCCCATTAAAAAAAAAAAAAAAAAACTCACTGCCAACGAGCCAATCCAGACTCATAGCAACCCCTCCTTGGGTTTCCAAGGTGCTAGCATAGTGCCTAAGGCACTTGACTGCTAACCAGAAGGCTGGCGGTTCAAACCCACCAGCTACTCCTTGGAAGGAAGGTTGGGCAATCCTACTTCTGTAGTGATACCATCTTGGAAACTCAAGGAGGAGTCACTATGAGTCGGGGCCGACTCAACGGCACATAACAACAACAACAACATTTCTACGAAAGTAGATTGCCCAATCTTCCTTCTGAGGAGTGGCTGGTGGGTTTGAACCGCCAGGCTTTTGGTTAGCAGTCAAATGCCTTAGGCACTATGCCACCAGGGCTGACCCCATAGCAGCTAACAAAAACACACAAACGGGAATTAAAATAATCAACTCTCATGGTTGCTACGCAGGCTA
This sequence comes from Orycteropus afer afer, assembly GCF_000298275.1. Lineage (NCBI taxonomy): Eukaryota > Metazoa > Chordata > Mammalia > Tubulidentata > Orycteropodidae > Orycteropus > Orycteropus afer. The sequence goes on along the minus strand of NW_006921737.1, from coordinate 8,061,264 downwards.
CATGAGATAGCATGTGTATATGCTTGCTGGCCCCCATGAGACCCTCAATTCACCCATTTCCCCACAAACACTTGTATACTCATTTTCTTGAAGACAAAGGAGCCCCATGAGGCCATAGGAAATCTGTCTCCACTTGGGTGGTCTGCCTGCCTGTCTTAGGCTTAGGCTGAGTCATACCATCTTCTTAGCAAACACTGAAAGAAAAATTACAGAACTATGGGCTCTCTAGATGAGGACTAGTTTCCCTCAGCTCCCAGCCTTTGCCCTGGGAGCCAGCGGGAGTTGCCGCCTTGTTCAGCTCTGTTAATGAGCCACTAGGGTGGTAGAGAGACCAGCAGGGCATAAAACTATTACTGACATATGCCAATTTGGACTAACAGGCACCTAGGGCCTCCAGTGGGAATATCACAAAACCAATTAATGTCTTGGAAATTTTTAGATCAGTTGGAGATGGTCTTATTTTGTTTTCAGTTTTGGGTTTGTTTGGGTATTGTTGTTGTTGTTTTTCCCCATTTTTAACACTGCTGTTCAAACTCAAAGGCAGCTAGCAGGGACGTTTCACTACTAAAAAAGTAAATTAAAAAGCTGTGCTAAAATTCTGTTAGTATTTAAAAGCTCTGGGTGATAATTTTGCTTCTCAAGTCATTCCTTCTGTTCATATATACTCAGTCTCCTTTAGTCATATCTGGTCTATTCTGATCATTTTAAATGGTACTTAGTTAAACACAAATGGAAAAAATAATTTTTAAAAGCCTCGAGGGACAATTCTTTATGCAGAAATTTTCCTTATTTAATATTGCAGTCATATTCAAAAAGAATTTATTGTGGTTCAAAATCAGGGGCCAGCACACTACAGCCCACTAGCTAAATTCAGATTGCTGTCTCCTTTTATTTAAAAGGAAAAAAAAAAAAAAGTTTTATTGGAACATAGTCGTGTATATTCATTTACATATTGTCTGTGGCTAGCTTTTGTGCTACAGGGACAGAGTAAACATATACCAGCTGGACCCACAAAGCCTAAAGTATTTATATGGGGATCTTTACAAGAAAAGTTTGCCAACCCCTGCTCTAAGGCACATTCTAGGAACCAGAATTGTTCAAAGTATTTTACAGGGCTTATTCTGGGCAATCTATTCCCATAGTGATACTGCCTTGGAAACCCAAGGAGGGGTCGCTATGAGTCAGATTCGACTCTACAGCTGTGAATTTGGTTGTTTTTTTTTTTTTTTTTTTGGTTTATTCCTGCAATATTCCCTGGGTGGTGCAAACAGTTAGTGAACTTAGCTGCTAACTGAAAGGGGCACTCAGAAGTGCCCCTAAGAAAGACTTAGTGATCTATTTCCAAAAAATCAGCCCTTGAAAATCCTATGGAGAACAGTTCTACTCTGACGCACATGGGATTGCCATGAATAAATGTCAACTCAACAGCAACTGGATTTTGGTTTCGTCCTATAGTGATTATATAATTCTCTGTATTTATTTGCTCAGCACTGACTTGTCCTGTTCCATATAAGTTCTTTGAGTGGCAGGGCCTGTGTCTTTCTAGTTCAATACTATCTTACCAGGGACTGGGCACAAAGATTAGCACAGAGCAGACAAGAAGTAAATATTTGTTGACTGAATGAACTAAGCTGCTAGCTATATTTTGAACTTTTCATGGCCAGAAGAATACCTTGGTCTTGAGTCAAAACCTGACTCATGTTAAGTTCTCAAAAACTAAATGTTTTCTGAACAATCAACAGCATGGGCTCTACATTTAGAGACTGGATATATTCTGTATGGTATTTAGTGACCAAGACAAGCCCTTGTCTGTATTATGATGAATCTCTGCTATAGTATGCCATTTGAGTCCTTCCTCTCTCTAATTCCATAAAATTCTTCTCTGCCTCTAGCCCTAATAGTTTGGTCCTGATGATGCTAGTCTCTGGGTTCATTTGCAAACCTGATCCTCCACCCTGAGGAATCCATCTGCGACGAACAGCATGGCTCCCAATAGCCTCCAGGGCTCAGCTTGTGTTCAAGTCCATCATTCATCCCAAGACACATGGGCACTCAGCCCACCAACACTAACACTTATAAACACAAGAAACCAGAAGCAGATACCATTGGGAATGAGACAAATACCATTGAGAACTAGACCAAATGGAAGAGACCTCTGGCCTGCCATTCACAAATATTCTTTAGTTAGGTATGGAAGATGGTTTAATATGAACAAGAAAGACTCTCAGGGAGGCAGTAAGAAATGGAAAACTAACCAAGAGCTTGGGAGTCAGACAGACCTGGGTAGGAATCCAAGCTCCACTATTTACTTGCTATGTAAACATGATCCAATTAATTAATTCTTCTGAGATAAAAATTCCTGAACTGTCAAATAGGTATAAAATTATAAGTTTGCAAGGGCATTGAGATATATTTAAGGTGCATAACAGTGACAGAGCACCTCAGAAGAATGGATTGACAATCTCCTCAGAAAGGCCACTGCTTTGAAAATACTGTAAAGCAGTTCTACTCAGCACACAAAGGATGGCCATCAGTCAGAATCAACTCAAGGACAACTAATAGTGACAGGTCTATATAAATTTTACTTCTCCTCCCATTTGATATTTTTAATGTCCTAAGGGGAATGATCTTTGAAAATTTCCACTTACCGAGCATTCCTTTCTTGGAACTGGACAGACACATATCCTTCTCAGCACTGGGCAGGGCAAAAGCCACCACAAATACCTCTACTCCGTCAGCCATCAGGGCTAAACCCAAGACAAAAAAGAGGATCCACTGGAAGCGCCCATGCCCGCACTCTTCAATGATGGTCTCATACTGGTGGGCCAACTGCTCTTCATCCTCCATCTTCTCAGCCATCAAGTCTGCCTGGCTCCGAAGGCCATCCACCCTGGGGGCTGCCATCTTGGTCTGCTTGGCCTTGACATCATCTGGGTGGGGGATGCCCTGGTACTCACCCTCATAGATCTCATCCTCCTCATCATGGCCTTCTGTAACATCACTCTGTGCATCCTCCTCTAGGTTAGACTCATTGCCATGATAATAGCCATCATTAGGGGCATAACGCTCATAGTTGTCTTGATACTTGTAGTCATCCATTCCTTGGTTCCAGGACTGTCTGGTTGCTTCTCGAGCTATATCCCTTGCACCATGGTAGAGGTTTGGGCTGTTGTGATAACCATCATCCATTCTATATGAGGAGGTTTAAATGTGGACTATGTTCATGTGACTTCTTGGGTTAAATTGACACCTGTATTCTCCCCCTTTTCTTCTCCAATGAACTTGATTTATGCAAAGGCAACCTAAATGTCCTTCTGTATTAAATGTCTATAGGAAGTCTTTAAAAAGTTTCAAGCTCTGGTTTAGTCTCCTTCAGTGACCGAGATGTGTTGTGGAGGTGTTGATGAAAACCAGGCCCAGCTGTTTTCCTTGACAAAGTGCGAGCAGGACTTGGCGGCTTGCTTGCTGGCCTGCTTTGTTCTGCTATGAAGGTCATGCCCTAGGAGTATACAGAAGGGAAAGAGAAAAGTTATAAAATGCTAAAAATCTGACAAAATACTCTTAGAATTAAACAAATATATGAATATAAGTGCTTCATATGCAAGGTGGAGGAAAACTTGATGAGATGATTGAATTCATCTGAAATGAATGACAAGATTAAATCAGTGGGATTGGAAGAGGAGAAAAGGACCTTTGAAAGCCTTTGAAGTTTTTATTAACCCATGAAAGAGGTCACATCTTACACAAGAATAAAATACAAAATGGTCAAGAGATTTTCAATACAAACTGAATTTGTGGTACAGATTTTCTGTTGTTGTGCTGTCAAGCCAATTCTGACTCATGGAGATGGATTTTCTGTCAGGATTTGTCAATCCTTTGGCAAAGCAGAGGTATATTACAGCCCAGCTTCTGAATTTGTTAAGAAGTGATTGTATAATCTCACATCTAGAAGTTTATGGTAAAGGAATATCTGAGACGATGTTTCCTGAGGCCTAGCATTGTGATCTAAAGGTCATTCTGACCTTGTGCTTGGCCTAAATGTACAGACGATTACATAAGCAGGAATGAGGCGCTGAAGACCCAAAGTGAGAGTGCTTGGGTCTGGAACTCGATTCTGCCACAAAATAGTTCTGTGACCACACAAATGTCTTTCTGAGCCTTAGTTTTCTTATCTGTAAATTAGGGATAACGATAACTATTAACTCACTGATATGATAATGATATAATCAACTCATTAGATTTTATATAAAGTGCTTAAACAGTGTCTGGCATGCATGTTAAACACTTTCCAAGCCTTGACATTATTGTTGCTTTTTTTCCTCTGGTTCCAATTCTAGAAACTGGAATCCTCTCTATTTCTAAAGCCAAGACCCTGCCCTTATCCCAATTCCGACCATTGGGTCCAAAAATCTCAGTTCTTAGATGTGAAACCACTGTTTATTAAATGCCTACTGTGTGCCAGAAACTGCTAAGTGTATCACTCCTTCATCCTTAATATGCATAATAATCCAGGAAAAAAAAACTACCTCAGACAGGTTTAATAATGTGATCAGGGTCACAACCTCAGGCCCACTGACCACAAAGTCAGTTCTTCCCATGGCCCCCATGTTTCCCAAATACTGCTCCAGTGATGGTAGCATTAGATCAGTTGGGGAGCTTCAGAAAAACAGATGCAGAAGGTCTGGGTTCAAGCTCAGGGGTCTGAGTTTTCATACAGCTCCCCCTAAGGCTCTAAGGTCCAGCCCTTGCTGAGCAGCCCATCAGGGGTAGAGTCCAGCCCTGGCCCCTCCTACTCCCCCTATCCCACTCCCAGTAAACTCTCTGCCAAGGATGGTTGCTTAGATTTCTCACATTGGGCCTGTCAGAAACCTACTCCTTCTGCCCAACCCACCCACCCTCACAGGCCATCTTGTCATCACTGGAAATCCTCGTGTCTTTTCACCCAGTTTAGCAGATATGGCGCCACAGCGTCAGCACACATGCCCCTGACATCAGTGTTGGACCCTCCCCCTCCCGGAGCGCATCCCTGGGCCACAGCCTCATACCTGCTGGCCTGGCTTTCCCCACCCTGAAGCCCTGGGCAGGCTCCAACTCTGGGACTCCTCTGACTCAGACAACACAATGCATTTCCTCTTGAGCAGATGCCAGGGGCCCAGAGTTCTCAAACCAGGGTATACCAGAAGCACTCAGGGGCTCCTTAGAAATGCAAACCCAAGGTCCCACTTCCAAAGACTCAAACCCCCACAGAGTAGGGGTGAGGCCTGGTAATCTGCATTTTCACAAACACAAGTAATTCCCACAGTAGGTAAAGACTACACTTTGAGAAACAGTGTCGTAGGAACCAGCAAGAAATATTTACTAAAAACTGACTCTCATTTCACCCTTTCACTATTCCCAGTAAATAAATTTATATTAGACCATGCTGGTCTGAACCATGTCAGATTAATATTCTAAAACTGTTTTTATTATATTCATTTAGGAACCACAGGAGGAACATAAATCACATATAAACAGCCTGAAAGTTTGCTACAAAAATGGATCAAGAATGCCAACTGCCTGACATTTGGTGTAATATTTCCATCCTGGGCCTCTGCAGGAAAAAAATAAAAAATGTCATGAACCAAAAATGATAAATTTGTAATTTTAATAAGAAATGTAAGAAATACTACTGAGGGCAAAAGTCCTGGGACTTGTTTTACAGAAAGAAGTAGATCTTTATCAAAATTAACTCCACTCCATGATTCAGTTAAATGAATCATTGTGAATGTCAAGTGAGTAAAGCAAAGGGGAATCATTGTCAAGTGTTTTATTATTATTATTACTCCTAGTTCATTGAGAAGTGTCAAGTCATTTTTTTTCCGCAAAGCATATTGTAGAGAATACATCTATCAATGTTTTTCAACACACCTAATGTTTATCAACTAAACAACAATAATAAAATGAATACAACAGCAACTATTAGCTGAGTTATACTAAACTAGTTCAAGGTGAGCATTTTATAAGCAATACATCTTTTACTCTCATTTCCAACCAGTGAGACAGGATTATTCTCTCCATTTCTCAGATGAAGAAACAGAAGGATAAGAAGATTAAAGAATGTGCCCAAATTAACATAGATAATAAGTATCAGGATCTGGTTATGAAGCCAAGTTCAAATAGAACATTGGGGATGATGTACAGTTTAAGAAACTGAGGATCCAAGGAGGTACGTCATGTAATCAAGGTCACATGCTGAGTTATTGTCAGAGCTAAGCTTGACTTTGGGCTTTTGACTCCCAAATTAAAGCTTGTTTGCCTGTCCTCTCTTTGATGCTTAAGGCATTGTATAAGGCCTAACATGAATCGGTCCTTGAACTCAGGCTATGGGTCTACCCCTCATGAGAGAGTTAGATTAAAAGAACACAAAGCACCATTACTATCTCAAGTATTAATAATATTATCTCTCATTTATTGAATATTGTCTCTTGACTTCATGCTATGTACCATTCTGAGCTGTATACCAACTGCTTTTCCACTTCACACACTTGTGAAACAGAGATTATTATTATACATTGTTTTGTATTGTTTACAGAGATTATTATTATACATTGTTTACATTATTATTTATTGTTTACCGAAAACAAGACTTAGGTTATAAAGGTTAGATAGATGGCCCAAGGTCACATAGCCAGTCAAAAAGAGCCTGTGCATTTAATTAACTACAGGTACACTTTGGAGATATTGTGGGTTCAGTTCCAGACTACCACAGTAAAGTGAATATCACAATAAAGTGAGTTGCATGAATTTTTTGGTTCCCCAGTGCATATAAAAGTTATGTTTATATTACTACACAAAAACATTGTTCTATATCCTGCTTTGGTGAGTAGCAACTCAGATCTTAAAAGCTTGCAAGCAGCCATATAGATACAATGATTATAGATACAATGATGGGTCTCTTCTCCTCCAGAGCAAGGAAGAATGAGGAAAACCAAAAACACATGGAAACAATTAGTCCAAGGGACTAGTAGACCATGTGATCTTCATCCTATATGACCACGAGACCAGAACTAGATGGTGTTCGGCTACCACTGTCAACCACTCAGAGGGGGATTGGTGCAGGAGATCCTGGATAGAATGGGAGAACAATGTGGAACAAAACCCAGAATCATTTTAAAAAAAGATCAGTTTTGCTGGTCTGATAGAGCCTAGTGAGATCCCTGAGACTATGGCCCCTAGCCACCCTTTAGGTCTGGAATTAAACTCACTCCTGTGGCATCCAGTTTATTATTTAGCCCATATGCCTAAACATTTACATCAGGTAGATACGCTGCTTGGAGCAATCAATCATGGGAGCACAGAACGGCAGTATTCACACAGGGAGACAGCTCAGCGGGCCGGAGTGCTTGGGAGGGAAAGACACAGGAAGGAGGTAACTACTGGGAGGAATCGGGAAGAGAGCTGTTACACTGTGGGGAATTGCAGTCACTGTCATGAGACAAAATGTTATGAACTGCCATATAGAAAATGAATTTGCTCTGTAAACTTTCACCCAAATCACACACACACACACACACACACACAAATTAAGTTATGTTTACATTATACTACACTGAGTGTGCAATAGCATTATGAAAAAGTTTGAAATATTATGAGAATTATCAAAATGTAACATAGAGACACAAAGTAGGCATATGCTGTTGGGAAAATGGCACCTATAGAACTTGCTTAATACGGGGTTACCACAAACTTTCAAATTATAAAACAAAACATATATATATATATCTGTGAAGTGCCATAAAGAAAAGCACCGTAAAATGAGGTATGCCTATATAGACATGGTAAGTTCTCCAAGGGGATTCAGAGGGAGGGGTCTTTGGGCTGGGATCTCCTAAAATAGCATCCTAGATCTCCAATCTTCCAACAGCAGAAAAAGGCTCAGAGAAGCAAACAAAGGAGAGGAGGACATTGTAGGCAGCAGAACAAGGATAAGCAAAGGCAAGAATAGCTTTGTTTGGGCAGTAATGAAGAGGTTAGTTGGTCTACTGCATATGATCCAAAAATGGAGCATTATGAGAGGTGCAATGGTGATGAAAATAGCAGTGGACCTGCTAAAAGGTTTGGATTTTCCTTTGAACAAGGGAAGTCAATAAATGTTCAAAAATAAATTTGAACAGTGTGGAGAGCTGAGCAGTTGTCTGGAAAGGTTTCCCTGGTGAGGATGTGCATCCTGGTTTTAGAGAGGAAACCTAGGGGCACTGACCCAGGTAGAAGTGTATGTGTGTGTGTGTGTGTGTGTGTGTGGTGTGAATAGTCCAATTATGAAGGTAGGCCCAGACAATGGTGGTGACCATGGCACTGGAAGGAAAGGATGGACACAAAGGGACTGCCATAGGAGATCAAATGGTACATTTCTGATGAGGTGAAAGAGAGGGCAAGAGTGACTAGGATAACAATGACACTAGGGACCCAAATTCTGGACTGAAGATCTTCCCAGCAAGTACCTTAAAAAATGCTGTTAAATGAGGACAAACAAAAATTGTCTTTCAGACTGATCTTTTTGGTGTGGTAATAGGATATATAGCAGAGTAGAAGAGTAGTTCAAGAGCACAGACCCTAGTGTCAGAGAGTTCCAGGTTCAAATCCAGACTCTGCCACTTCCTACAACCTGTGTGCAAGCTACTAGCCACTCTGTGCTTCGGTTTCCTCATCTGTAAAATATTTATAATATGGTACCTATATCTTAGGCCATCAGAAGGATTCAGTGACAATCCATGAAGAGTGCTTAGCACAGTGCCTGACACACATGTGATCAATATAAATTTGATCTTATTATTGTTTTATTATCATTATAATTATTACCTCGCTGAGTATTTACAATTAAAATGTAGCCAGGATCTCACCTTGACTCCAGCCTGGCTCCTTCTGAGATTTGGAGCCTATCTGGGCTGAGCTAGGGAACCAAATACACCAATAAACAGACATGTACTCACTCATGAAAACTACTGCCTCTCTAAAGTGTCCCAGTGCTCATCTCTTAAGTATCCTTCTTTAATGCTTGCATTCAGTTAACCTCTGGGTCAATGCTACCTGATTCAAAATTGTTGTGCAGTTAATACTAGCTGGATGATTAAATCTCATAAAAAACAAAGCTAAAAATAATAATACAATCAAATTAAGTAATGCTTCCCAAAACATGCTCTGTAGAACATTCGGCCTTTAATGTGCTCATTTAAAAGAAAAAAAAGAATCACAAGATTAAATAAATTGGGAAACATTGTATCATCTATCCAACACACTCTTTGAGAGATTCACAATGCACATTGCTATCTTAAAGGCTGTGAGATAACCTGAATTAAAATCTATTAAATACTGCAGTGACATACCACTATATACCCACAGACTGATAACAAATGTTGACAAGAATGTGATGAACTGGAACCTTCAATACATTGCTTGTGGGAATGTAAAATGGTTCAGCCACTTTGGAAACATAGTTTAGCCATTTCTTAAAATGTTAAGCATACACTTAGCAAATGACTCAAAAATTTTATCCTAAGACTCTCCCTAAGAGAATTAATATATATATATATATATATATATATATTCACACAAAGATGTGTATGAAGATATTCATAGCAGCATTATGTATAATAACCCAAAATAGAAATATAAATGTCCATCAGCTGGTCAATAAATAAATAAAATATGGTACATACATACAATGCAATACTACCCAGCAAGAAAATAAGAACAAACTATTGATACATACTACAACATGGATGAACCTCAAAAACATTATGCCAATAACATAGTCCACAAAGACAATGTTCTACATTCTACTTTGGTGAGCAATGACTGAGGTCTTAAAAGCTTGCAAGCAGCCATCTAATATGTAATTATGGTCTCTCCCCATCCAAAACAAAGAAGAATGAAGAAAATGAAAGACTCAAGGAAACAGTCCAAAGGACTAATGACCCACACTAACATAGCCTCCACTGCCCAGAGACCAGAAGAACTAGATGGTGCCCAGCTACAACTATTGACCACTCTGATCAGGATCCTAATAGAAAGTCCTGGACAGAGTGGGAGGAGAAAAAAAAATGTAGAACAAAATTTAAAAACATAAAAAAGACCAGACTTACTGGTCTGATAGTGTCTGTTGGAATCCCTGAGACTATATGGCCCTTACACACCCTGCAAACCTGGAACTGAACCACCCCCAGGGATCGTCTTTCAGCCAATTATTAGATAGGCCTATAAAGTGAACAGTAACATCCATGAGGAATGTATTCCTCAGAACAATCAACCATAGGAGATCAAAAGGATAGCATATGCCCAAAAACAAAGCCCAGAAAGCAGAAAGGAGCAGAAAAGAAGGATGGATGGAAGTGGGGAACCCAGAGAGGAAGTGGGAAGAGTGTTGTCATATTGAGGGGATTGCAACTAATGTCATAAAACAAAATGTGTATAAATTGTTGAATGGAAAATTCATTTGTTCTGTAGACTTTCACCCAAGCCACAATAAAAATAAATTAAAAAAAAAAAAAAAACACAGCATTATGCCAATTGAAAAAAGCCAGATGCAAAAGGCCACATATGGTATGATTCCATTTATATGCAATATCCAGAAAACACAAATTTACAGAGACAGGAAACAATAAGTGGTTGCCTGGGACCAGGAGTAGGGAGTGACTGTAAATGAATTTGAGGGAAATTTTAGGAATCATAGGAGACTAAAAATCACTGAATTATATCCTTACAATGAATTTTATGGTATGCAAAACATATTGAGAATGGTGAGTCTTCATCTCACATACTTTGGACATGTTATCAGGAGGGGCCAGTCCCTGGAGAAGGACATCATGCTTGGTATAATAGAAAGTCAGTGAAAAAGAGGAATGAGATAGACTGACACAATGGCTGCAACAATGAGCTCAAACATGGCAAAAATTGTGAATATGGTGCAGGACTAGGCACTGTTTGGTTCTGTTGTACATACCCTCCACCATCGAGTCAATTCCGACTCATAGCAATCCCCACTGGGTTTCTAAGGTGGTATATCTTTATGGAAGTAGATTGCCCAACCTTGCTTCCAATGAGTGGCTGGTGGGTCTCAACCACCAACCTGCTGGTTAGCAATCAGATGCCTTAGGCACTGTGCTACCAGAGCTCCAATAGGGTTGCTATAAGTCCACTCAATAACATTTAACAACAACAAATTATACCTCAGGGACATTGGTGGTTTAGTGGTAGAATTCTCACTTTCCACGCAGAAGATCCATGTTGCTGTGATACTGAACAGGTTTCAGAGGAGCTTCAGACTAAGAAGAAAGGCCAACCTATCTGCTTGCAAACACCAGCCAAGAAAAACCCAATGGATCACAATGGTCCAACCCACAAATTGGTCATGGGAATGGCACAGGGGCACAGGACAGGACAATGTTTTGTACTATTGTGCATGAGGTCACCATGAGTCAAAAGCCTACTCTACAGTAGCTAACAAGATAACTGCACTTCAATAAACCTGCTGTTCAAAAAAAATCAAAATCAATTTAGTTTATTGAAATCAAGCTTTCCCATAATCATAGGCCTCTTTTCCCTTTGAAATCTTATTATAGGCTTTGGAATATGTTGCTGTTTTTGTTAGGTACTCTCCATACAGTTACAACTCATAGTTACCCTATGTATAACATAACAAAACACTCCCTGGTCCTGTGCCATTCTCATAATTTGCTACATGTGAACCCATTTATTAAGGCCTTGGGATATAGGCTCTTTTAAATAATTAAGTATTGATTGTACACCTACAGCCTAAGCTCCACTCACCCTAAGATTTTGTCATGTCTTGAGAACCCATTTGGCAAACATCCTGGAGTCTATGTACATGAGAGACCAATAGCTTCCTATTGGAAAAGAGAATCAGGGAACAGTGCCTGCTCAAATCACAATGAGCTAACTCCAGAGGGAGAGATTATTGTGAGATTTTTTTCACCAGATTCAGTCAAACTGTGATAGGACATAAAGAATCCATAACATAGAACTTCAGTGCAAGCAGTGACAGAAAGTGATATTAGCATCTCCTGCACCTATCCCTGAATGCTGAGCATGCTAGGTGGCCCACTTGGCAGAAACCAGGAACAGTTGTGCCTTTTGTTGCAATTGGCCATGATGGGAAACTCATCCCAATGTGTCAGGGCAAGTGAGGAAAATGGTGGAACCACAGCCTCTACTACCCAGAGACCAGAAGAACGAGATGGTGGCCTTACATAGACTTGTCGTTAGACTGAAAATGAGATAACTTTGGGTACTCCTGCAACTTTGGGCAGGACTTCAGTGGGGATTGGGAGGGACTGGGACATGCAAAGTTAAAGCCTGAAAAATGTTGTTTGAGAAAATTGTTGTAAATCTATTGTACATGAACAAGAAGGAAGTGAGTCAAAGAACTCAGATGACCACTAATGAGATATTACACAAGCCAGTTAGCTTTGTAGACACTCTCGCTTTATTTCCCATCTGAATTGGGTAGATCACACCAATAATGGGTACAATATAGGGTAGTGAGACTCAATACAAAATATTGTCAGTTGTGTGAGAGAAAGACCTCTGGACCAAGAGATAAAAGCCAAACTAAGCCCATTGCAGTAGAGTCAATTCAGACTCATAGCAACCCTTACAAAACAGAATAGCCCACTAGGATTTCCAAGACTATAATCTTTATAGAAGCAGACTGCCACATCTTTCTCCCATGGAGCAACTGGTGGGTTCAAACCACTGACTTTTTGGTTAGCATCTAAGCCCTTAACCACTGTGCCACCAGGGCTCTTGTGACCAAGAGATCAAGGACCTGAATTTATAGTCCTATCCCTGCCATCAAGTCATTGTGGGACTTTAAATGAGTCACTCACCTTCTAGGACCATCAGTTCCTCAACTCTCAAATGAGCCTACGGTGAGTGGTTTCTAAAGCCCTTTCCAAGTCTCTGATTCAATATTTTCATGTGTATCTGTGAAAATGCTTTGAAAAATCTAAGGACTATATACCAACCTAGTCATTATTATTACTTTAACCTCTAAGAGTATATCTGTTTTTATTTAGAATCAATATTTACAAAATAATTAACCATTTTTTGCCAATTTAATGGTTCTTTATTGTTCAACATTTAGAATTACTTGAACAGGTTCCACGATACTGTGCACAAATCTCTATCCTCATACTACATTGAAATTGTTTATATCTTTGTTTATGTGTCTTTCCTTGCCAGGAAATTGTGAGCAATTCCAGGATAGATACAGTGCTGAATTTTACTGGTCTTTGAATCTCCAACACCAAAAGCAGAGACTTGAACATAGCCAGTCCTAAGGAGCTCTGGTGGCACAGTGGTTAAAGCATTGGGCTGCTAACCAAAAAGATCAGTGGCTTGAACCCACTAGCTGCTCCTTAGCAGTCTGCTTCTATAAAGATTTATAGCCTTGGAAATCTTATAAAGGAGTTCTACTCTGTCTTATAGTTTGACTATGAGTTAGAATTGACTCAGTGACAGTGGGTTTTGTTTTGGGTGTTTGACACTGCTCAGTTGAGGAGGCTAATAGTTATTTAGTGACTAGATGAAAGCAAGTCAAAAATGGTCCATGGGCCAGAGTGTCCCCACCCTCATTGTAAATAGATCAAGCAGTTTAATGTAATGTTTTATTTAAAAAAAAAAAAAAATCCTCTGACATCCTGATGAAACCACCATTCACAAAGAGCCATGTCAACTCGTGGAGACATTTTCTGTCTTACTTTCCTAACCAGTTGTCACCCAGTCAATTCTGCCTTGTGACAACCCCGTATAGAACTGTGCTCCATAGGGAGGTTTTCATGGTTGTGATCTGTTAGAACCAGATTGCCACACCTTTCTTTTTTTTTTTTTTTTATTGTGATTTGGGTGAAGATTTACAGAGCAAATTCACTTTCCATACAGCAGTTCACATATACTTTGTCTCATGTCATTGACCACAGTTTACCACAATGCAACAGCTCCCCTCCCACTTCCTCTCCATAGTTACCTCTTCCCAGTGTCCATCCCTCCATACACTCCTGCCCCCTGAGCTGTCTCCCTGTGCATAAGCAGCCCTTCTTTCTCTCAGTATTGTTCTCTCCAAGGAGTGTATCTACTTGAGGTAAATGTTTAACTCATATGCCTGTATTTTGTTTGGCTGGAAACCACAGGTGTGGGTTCTATTCCAGACCTGAAGGGCAGCTAGGGGCCATAGTCTCAGTGGTTCCACCAGGCTCTACCTTTTTTTTTTTTTCCTCCAAATGATTTTGAGTTTTGTTCCACATTGTTCTCCCTCTCTCTCAAGGATCTCCTACATAGATCCCCTTCCAAGTGGATGACAGTGGTCCAGGCACCATCTAGTTCTTCTGGTCCCATAGTCATATAGGCTGCAGACTGGATGGTATACCAGTCTCTAGGACTAATTGTTTCCATGAATTGTGGTTTTCTTCATTCTTCTTTGCTCTGGACAAGGAGAGACCCATCATTGTATCTAGATGGCAGTTTGCTAGCTTTTAAGATCCCAGTCGCTACTCGCCAAAGTAGGAGGTGGAACAATGTTTTATATAGTATATTATGTCAATTGAGCTTGATGTCCCCTGCGACTATGGTCCCAAGCCCACAGGTTCAACTACTTGGTCCCTCTGGGTAGCTGGCTGTGACCAAGCAGTGACCACAATCTTGCCCTTTGTCAACTCTACTATACACCTGGGAATTCTGATCTTTCACATAAACTTATAGGACCATTGTCTGCCAACCCTATATATGTTCTTGGATACACTCCCCATTTCATAGACATACCTAATCGTTTAGTCTGTCCACCCATCTATCCATCCATATACCCATGTTTGCCTTCACTGAGAACACAGTACTGTATGTGCAAAAGGGTTCATATTTGTTGTCTGTACCTCCCATGTACCTCTCTATGTTTTTCTCATCCTCAATGGTGTCATATTTGTCACTCACATTTGGTACATTGTCCTTCTCTTCACCCAAATCAATACTTATCTCTATCTATCTAACAGCCTTCCCTCCCCTCCCCTCCCACTCCTGGTAACCAACAAATAAAATTTCCTTCTATAAATAAACCTTTCCTTAACTTTTACAATAATGGACTAATACAATATTTGTCCTTTTGTGCCACATCTTTCTTCTGAGGCACCTCTGAGTGAGTTTGAATCACCAACTCTTTGGTTAGGAGTTGAGCGCTTGACGATTTGTACCACCCAGGAATGTCTTTTACTGGCCTTCTATTAACACCAACAGGTTCCCAGCTGAGATTGCCAAGGGTGCAGTGTTCTTATTGTATGGACTGTTGGAGTTATTTGTTATCACCTTCCTAATGATAAAATATGTTTTAATCACCTGTAATGCTTTCACCAGCCACTCCTCGGAAGGAAGGTTGGGCAATCTACTTCCATAGTGATACTGCCTCAGAAACCCAAGGAGAGGTCATTATGAGTCAGATCCAACTCTATGGCAGTGAGTTTGGTTTGATTTGGTTTAATGCTTCCTGAAATACATAGTTTGATGTCTCTGGGGTAGGTTACATCAACCTTGGGCTGATTTTCTGACTGGCATTGTGAGACTGTTCTTTACAGCTTCCAATGATTACTTTCCTTCCCCACTTACAACAGTGTTTGTTCATTATTATTATTTGAAAAGTAGCTTTCTCTTCTAAAATGAATTATCCACCTATTTTCTCTTGTGTTAAAAGAGAACATTAGTGTCCAAGATTTCAGAAACAATTGATTATTAAGCAAGAACCAAACCTGTGATTTTTTTTTTTTTGAAGACAAAAAGAGCTTTAAAATATAACTAAACAAGTAACAATATGAATTTGAATCCCCAGAATTGTTAGTTTTAAAAAACAAAAGCAGGACAATTTATGTAGAAGCATGTTAATCAAAGTATTATTTATAACAATTTGAAAACAGCTCGTGTATTAAACAATAGGGACTAAGTAAATAAATTTCAATGTATTTATACAGTTACATGCTATACTGATATAAAGATCATTTTTTTAAGAAAATGAAAAAATACTAGATAAATCATATATTTGTTTCATTATAACAATATCTCTGATATAAATATGTATTATGCAAATGTATCTGTCAGAATGTTATATTAGTATGCTAATGTTTGCCTAGTACTCCCTGACAAAAAGGGACTCTGGTAGTGTAGTGCCTAAGGCACTTGACTGCTAACCAGATGGCTGGTGGTTCAAACCCACCAGTCACTCCTCAGAAAGAAAGTTGGGCAATCTACTTCCATAGCGATACCACCTTGGAAACTCAAGGAGGGGTCGCTATGAGTCGGGTCCGACTTGACAGCACGTAACAATAATAACAACAGTACTCCCTGAAAAGCTGATTTCCTTTCTGCTTCTCTGTATTCTAAAGCCAGGTCAGAGTTTTCAACAGTGTTGTCCTCAAACCACATGCAAGAGAATCACCTGGTGCTAGTTAAATAGATTCCTGGATCCCATCCTAAATCTATTGAAACAGAAATCCCCCAAAAAAAGAAAAATCCAAGCCTGCTGCCATAATGTCAATTCCCACTCTTAGCAACTCTATGTTGTTGTTGTTATGTGCCGCCGAGTCGGACCCAACTCATAGCGACCCCTCCTTGGGTTTCCGAGGCAGTATCACTATGGAAGTAGATTGCCCAACCTTCCTTCCGAGGAGTGGCTGGGGGTTTGAACCACCAACCTTCTGGTTAGCAGTCAAGTGCTTTAGGCACTATGCTACCTGAGCTCCTAACAACTCTATAAGACAGAGTAAAAGTGTCCCATAGGTTTTCCAAGGCTGTAAATCTTTACAGAAGCAGACAGCCACATCTATCTCCCATGGAGCAAATGGTGGATTCAAAGCACTGAGTTTTCAGTTAGCAGCTGAGCGCTTAACCACTTTGCCACCAAGCCTCCTATTGAAACAGAAGGAGGACAGAAATCTGTTTTATTAACAAGTTCCTCCACATGATTCTTGTCCTCAGTGAAGAGTCCAGAACCTCAGGCCAAACCTTTTCTTACTCCAAACCAAAAACCAAACTCATTGCCATCAAGTCAATTCCAACACATAGTGACTCCCACTGGGTTTCCATGGCTGGAAATCTTTATGGAAGCAGACTACCTCATCTTTCTTCCATGGAGCAACTGGTGGGTTTGAACCACCAACCTTTGGTTAGCAGCCAATTGCCTTAACCTCTGCACCACCAGAGCACCTTTTTCTTTCTTCAGGAAGCAAATGGAACTTCCTTTGTGACTCAAAGGAAAAGTCAAATAAGCCCTCATCCAAATCTTCAGATAGCTGTGTTCTTCTAGGAGCTAAGGTAGAAGGGAAGAGAACAAGGGTTTGGAGCTTTAACTTGTAGGGAAAGTGCCCAATCTCTGGGAGAGGGAGACGCAGAGAAGGAAAAATGGGCATTCTCTGAGAGGAAGTAGAGCTCTGTCCCTCCTGCAGGCAGCACTCTGATGAGGGATGGCTGTGAAATGCCTGTGAAGCCTGTAAACCCTGCAGCCCCTTGATCAGCAACAAAGATTCCAGCCCACATTACAATCTGAAAACAAAATCAACTACCATTATGAGCAGTGTGTGTATAATTCATCCAGAACAGAATTGCCCAATGGATGACACAGGGCTTGTATTGGATGGCAAAAAGTACAAGGAGAATGATCATGGCCACATCATGAACTAAGTAACTGGGTACCTCCACTGTTTGGGGGGCCATTTACATGAACCAATGGAGTGGGGGAAGGAAGCCCAAACTAAGAACCCTAATAGGCATCTTGCTAACACTGCTTGAATTTGATTCAATTAAGAAATTTGCTTTGGGTGCAAATTTGTTTTCATTCAACAGTTCATGGACATTTAATTTCATGGCTCAGATTACCATCTCCAACCATAAAAAAAACTCTCCTCCCTTCCTCTGCCTGTGACTAGGCCCTCCCTGTGCCCTTCTAAACTTTGCATTCCTGTCTGTCCAGCTTTCGCTCTATGTGAATGCTGCCCCTCTGGTGTCTCATGGCTGATTGCTCTAAGGGCTGCCTCTCCCTAGAGTACGTGAGTGTATCGCCCTGGGGTAGGTGTTCTGCATGCAGGTCTTTCTAATGTTGGGCTGAGAGCCAATCCATGGAAGTGAGCCCATTTCTAGGCCTGAAGGATAACCTGGGGCCATAGTCTAGAGGTTCTACTACTATCTATCCGACCAGTAATTCTGGTCTTTTTTTTTTTTTTTT
>NW_006921737.1:8039085-8042544 GCF_000298275.1 Orycteropus afer afer | reverse complement strand
TATCCAGGATCTCTTTCATAGATCCCCTTCCAAGTGGTTAACATTGGTAGCTGGGCACCATCTAGTTCTTCTGGTCTCATAGTCTTATACGTTGAAGATCGGATGGTGTAACAGTTGCTAGGACTAATTATTTCCATGATTTTTTGGTTTTCTTCATTCTTCTTTGCTCTAGATGAGGAGAGACCCATTGTTACATCTAGATGGCAGCTTGCTAGCTTTTAAGACTCCAGTCTCTACTCACCAAAGTAGGAGGTGGAACAATGTTTTGTGTACTGTGTTATGCCAATTGAGCTTGATGTCCCCTGCAACTATGGTCCCGAGCCCACAGGTTCAACTATTAGGTCCCTCTTGGTAGCTGGCTGTGACCAAGCAGTGACCACAAACTTGCCCCTTGTCAGCTCTACTATACACCTGGGAATTCAGATCATACACATAAACTATTCTGGTCATTTTTGGGTTTTTTAATTTTATTCTGCATTTTTCCTCCCACTCTATCCGGGATCTCCAGTTTTGATCCCTTTCCAAATGGTTGGCATTAGTATCCAGGCACCATTTAGTTCTTCTGGTCTCAGGGTTGTGAAGGCTGAGATCTTTGTGGTCCATCCTATCCTTGGACTAATTATTTCCAGATGCCTTTGATTTTCGTTACTCTTCTTTGCTCCAGATGAAAGGAGACAATTAGTTGCATCTTAGATGGCCACTTGAAAGCTTTTAAGACCTCAGTCATTACTCACCAAAGTAGGTTGTAGAACAAGATTTTTATGTACTATGTTGTGCCAGCTGAGCACGATATCCCCTGATACTATGTTCCTGAGCCCACAGGACTGATGATTCTCTTTCTCAAGGTGTTTGGTTGTCTCTGAGAAGATACTCCAACTCTGTCTTCTGCTGCTTCTGTAATGTATGTGGCTAATTTTGTGTACAAGTGTACATGTAAGATTATCTTCAGCCAAATCTATGGTCTAGGGTATATTCTTGTTCACCTACACCCACTTGATCTTCTCACCTGTCTATGCATTTATCTGTAGCCTTGTGTTTGGTGCTGGGGTAATGTAGTATTGTGCATGTAATAGTATTTGCCTCTGTTGTGCATCTCTTATGTGCATGTTTCAGTGCCCTTCCCTTCCCCAATATCATCATGCTGGTCATAGACTCTTTCCATACCTTCCCTCCCCTTACCCAAATCAACAGTGACCCCCAACTAGTCCAAAATTTTCCCTCCCCTTCCCTCCTATCCTTGGTAATCAACTAAGTGATTTCCTTCCCTGGGTAAACATTTCCTTGACTTTTTACAATAATGGGCTCATGCTATGTTTGTCCTTCTGTAATTGACTTATTTTACTCAGCATAATGTCCTCCAAATTCATCCACATTGAGAGATGATTCATGTATTCTTCATTATTCATTAATGTTGCATAGTATTCAATTGTGTGAATGTACCATAGCTTGGTTATCCATTCATCTGTTGGTGGGCATTTAGGTTGTTTCCATCTCTTTACTATAGTGATTTGTGCTGAGATGAACATCTTCGTGTCCTATCTCACTCTTTAGGATACGTTCCTAGTAATGGAATTGCTGGGTCAAATGGTAAGAAAACCAAAATTTTAATAATATTTCTTGCCTTACGGGAGGTGTTGTAAAGCAAGTCCCTGCCCATGATATATATTTATAGATACCTGACAAGTTCTGTGAGCCTGGGAAAATTGTTCAGTCTTTAAGCCTCTGTTCCTTCATGTGTGAAATGAGAATATGAGTTCTTATTCATTGGGTTTTTATGATAATTAAATAAGTTGCTATTTTCAAAAAACTTGGTCTAGTGCCTATCATCAAGAAAGAATGAAATAATAGCTATTGTTACATAAGCACACACAGACACACACACTTACACGCAGACATACCTTTTCATGTATTCATTAACTTCTGCAAGCAATGCATACAGGAGTCAAAAAGATAATACAAGCTTTCATCTCACCCCACAAGCAGCAAAGCTGCAGCTTCCCAAATAACACTCTGGATTTTGTAACACCCCCACTCCATCTGGTGCTGCACTACCTGCACTAGGGCCCTGACCAGCAGCTACTCACCAGTTCCTGCCAGCTCCTTGTTCTGGAGACCCTGGCCCTATATTCCTATAGTTACTGGCTGATACTTTGTTCACAAGTGACTGATTCCCAAGGCAGATGTTTCCCAAAGTTCAGGATGCTGCCTTTTATCATATCTGACTTGACTTGAAGAGGTGTTAGGGCACACCATTAAATAGCATTGCATCACATAGAAAACACACTGTGGCATTATCAAATTTCTTTCAATCCCTTTTGATTGTCAAAGAAAAAGTCTCCTTTTGGGGACCAGCACAGCTCCAACTCCAACTTGCTAACTATCCTTTTTGGTGTTTTTGTTAGCTGCCTTTGAGTTGGTGCCCAACTCAAGGCAATCCCATGCACAACGAAACAAGACGTTGCACAGTCCGAGACCATCCCTGTGATCTGTTGCAGATCAGACTGTTGTGGTCCATAAGGACTACATAGGCTGATTTCAGGAAGTAGAGCACCAGCCCTTTCTTCCTGGTCCATTTTAGCCTTAAGATCCCCTGAAACATGTTCAGCATCACAGCAATATGCAAGCATCCATTGACAGACATATGGTGGCTACATATGGGTGCAGTGGCCAGCAATTGAACCCAGGCCTCCCATGTGGAAGGTGAGAATTCTATCACTGAACCACCACTATCCTCAGCTAACTTGTTAACCACTCTTTCTAACTAAATGAAAATAAACCTCACATGTAGAGTCTTTGTTGTTGTTGTTATGTACCATCGAGTTGGACCCAAGTAATAGAGACCCTTCCTTGGGTTTCCAGGGCAGTATCACTATGGAAGTAGATTGCCCAACCTTCCTTCTGAGGAGTGGCTGGTGGGACAGAGCCTTTAGAAGGAACATTATCTGGCTAAACATCAATAATATTGTATTGTCTTCACTGTGTTTATCTGTATAGCTGTCTTATGTTTACAGGAGTGACATAGGTTAGTTCCAAAATAAATGTGTTAATTCCATTAGAATTAATTGATTTTTTTAAAATTAAGTAAGAGTACAGTGGTATCTGGGAGCTCTGGTAGCATAGTGCCTAAGGCACTTGACTGATAACCAGAAGGCTGGCAGTTCAAACCCACCAGCCAATCTTCAGAAGGAAGGTTAAGAAATCTACTTCCATAGTGATACTGCCTTGGCAACCCAAGGAGGGGTCACTATGAGTCGGGTCCAACTCAACGGCACATAACAACAACAACAACACAGTGGTATCTACCACTCATCTGTCAGTATGTCATACTGTGGTGGCTTTCATGTTGCTGAGATGTTGGAAGCTATGCTACAAGTGTTTCAAATGCCAGCAGGGTCACCCATGGTGAACAGATTTCAATGGAGCTTCCAGATTAAGAAAGATTGGAAAGAAGGACTTGGC
>NW_006921737.1:8008280-8021036 GCF_000298275.1 Orycteropus afer afer | reverse complement strand
GGTATCACTTCTTCTCTGAATGTTTTATAGAATTCTCCAGTCATCATGGATTTCTTGACTGTTGCATCTATGGGCATTAATAGTGGATCCAAGTAAAATGAAATCCTTGACAACTTCAATATTTTCTGCATTTATCATGATGTTACTTATTGGTTCAGTCTGGTCTCTGCTGCCCAGTTATGTCTTCATTCCATATCACCATTAGCCTGCAGCTCTCCTGGCCTCTCAAAACCTCTCTTGGCATTTTCACTTTGGGGAAACTATAAGTAAACCAGCTGCCTACCACGGAGTCAACTCTGATTCATGCCAACATATGTTGTAACATTAGAACTGTGCTCCATAGGTGTAATAGTTGGAGTTGTGTGTCAACTTGGCTGGACCACAATTCTGTGTGGTTTAAGAAGTTGTGATGTGGTTATTCCCATGATAGGATCAGAAGAATATGTTTTGAGCAGCCAATCCATTGAAAAGGAGTTTCCCTAGGGGTGTGGCCTGCTTTCAGTATATTTATGGACATCCTGGGAAAAGAGACACTCTTCTGTGGATCAGGATTCTGTTATGCTGCCTACAACTGTCCTTGAGCGAATGATCCACCGTTTGGCCTGGAGATCTTGGATTCATCATTTGTTGGAGTCAACAGCCAGTATACTGCCTGCCAACCTTGAGCTCCTCAACCCCTGCAGCTGCAAGAGTCGGGAAAAGCCTCCAGCTTGATGTTTGATCCAAGACCTTTGGACTTGCCAGCTTCTATATGTGTGTGAGCCATTTTCCTAAGATAAATTTTTCTTTCTCTAGATATATAGCTTTACTGGTTTTGTTTCTTTAGAGAACCCAGTCTAACACAATAGGGTTTTCAACGGCTAATTTTTCAGAAAAAGACTGCCAAGC
The DNA here is from genome assembly GCF_000298275.1 of Orycteropus afer afer. Lineage (NCBI taxonomy): Eukaryota > Metazoa > Chordata > Mammalia > Tubulidentata > Orycteropodidae > Orycteropus > Orycteropus afer. The sequence goes on along the minus strand of NW_006921737.1, from coordinate 8,020,148 downwards.
CTTTTTTTCCCAAGGTACACATGGGTAGACTAGAGTCGCCAATCTTTTAGTTAACAGCCAAGTGTGTTAACCATTTGTGTTACCCAGAGAGTCCAAACTGTAGATAAAGACCTTATATTTTATCTTGTTCTTACCAGTTCTTACCAGTCTCATATATTTGCCTGAAATAATAATTGTTGTTTGAAACTTCATCCCCAGTACATTCTAATTCTTGTTTCCATCTCCTAATTATCCTGAAATTATTCAGCCTCATGGTGTTATTGGTCCTGCAGGTCTCCTCTGCCCTGACCAGCCAAACCCCTCCAGTGTATTACTTGTATAATTAAACCCCTCCTTCTCTCTGTCTTGGTCCCTAGTTCAGCCTTGGCAAAATATAAACCTTGTAATTAGAAAAGGTTAAAATGTTGCCAGGAATGCAAACATATTTAGTACTGTTGTTGTTGTTATTTGCCATTGAGTTGGCCCCGACTCACAGCGACCCCTCCTTGGGTTTCCAAGGCAGTATCAGTATGGAAGTAGATTGCCCCATCTTCCTTCTGAGGAGTGGCTGGTGGGTTTGAACCGCCAGCCCTCTGGTTAGCAGTCAAGCCTTAGGCACTACACTACTAGAGCTCCCTATTTAGTACTAGAGACTAGCATTGGGTGCAGTGCTGGGCTGCTTTCCAAACCCTAGATTAAGAGAAGGAAAGAGGAGAGGGAGAAAACCTTTAATGAACTTGAAGTATAGGTCAACAACTTTCCCACACGCAATCTCATCTGATCTTCTCAACAGCCTGAAAGATAGGTTTTGTTGTTTGCCGTCGAGTCGGCCCCGACTCATAGCGACCCCTCCTTGGGTTTCCGAGGCAGTATCACTACGGAAGTAGGATTGCCCAACCTTCCTTCCGAGGAGTGGCTGGTGGGTTTGAACCGAAAGATAGGTTTAGGAAACTGTATATCAGTCTGGCACCTGATAAGCTTAGAAAATTGGCTGATAGAATTCCTCAACAGGCCTCTTTCCACTGCTTGGCATTCCCATTGAAATTACTTCTACATATCTAACAAGGGAAGAGTTCAAATGATGTCAACATTTTTAAGAACCAAAAATGTTACATCACGCACTCACTCACTCTTCCAGTTGATGCATAGGTTTTGTGCACCTGGAGGAAGGGGTTCATCTCTTCCTCACCTTTGTCTCCCGTTTGGCAAGTAGTAGGATTTTGTCTTAGAAGGAACTTAATAAATGAACTATTGTTGTTATTGTTAGCTGCTGTGGACTCAGGCCCTGACTCACAGTAACCCCATGCTCAAATGGACAACACTGCCCAGTCCTGCATCACCTCCATGACCATTTGCGGATTGGATCACTGCAATTTGTAGAATTTTCATTGGCTGACATTCAGACGTATACCACCAGGCTTTTCTTTCTAGTCTTCTTAGTCTGGAAGCTCTGTTGACCCTGTTCAGTATCATAGCAACACATAAACCTCCACTGAGAGATGGTTTGGTTTGAGAGATGATACTGGCTGCCCATGATGTACATTGGCCAGGAATTGAACCCAGGTTTCTTGCCTGGAGGGTGAGAATTCCACCACTGAGCCACCAATGCCTCATAAACCATTACAAAGAAAAACAAAGGAAAGAAGATTGGACTCCTGCTCAACTGAAGTTCAGAGCAACTGAGGCCCAAACCCTTGATCACAGCATCCTTCAGATGGTCCTTAGATAGTAAAAGGAACTCTGATAGAGCTGTGTCCAGGAATCATGAACGCAGTAGAGGAGAGAGGAGACAGGTACGAGAGAACCAAACTGGGAACAGGAGGAAGATAAATGTTTTTAAAATTCATCTTTATTGTCCTCTTATTCCTAAATTGACTTGTTATATAGAGAGGGCTGTCATATGCAAGGAGGAAAAAGATGAATTTTGAGACAAACTGGCAAGGATTTGTGGCTTCTCAACAGCTACTGGAATCATCTGAGAAACAGATGGTGCATCCCTATAATATGCTGCCTGAAGGACAATTCCTGCATTGGGCATCATCCTGGGTCCACCCCCAGAGCTGCCTGCTGCTGTCATCAGGAGCCTTGAAACCAAATACACCATGTCTCCCGTTTTCTGTGAATACGCCAACTGTCATCAGCAAAATGATCTTAGGAAACTTTCACCTCTGAAATCAATTAACTCACTGTTGTTTTCTTTTCAAAGGAAGAAAAAAAGTCATTCCTCTTCATCCTAAACCACACAGTAATGATTCCCCCTAGAGATCTAAGGAAAAAAAGAAGTAATTTGCAAGCTGTTATGCATATAAATAGAAGTGTAGATACACAAGTTTTTGCATAATGGGCAGGACTTAGGTCTCTGCTGGGGAATTTGAAGCCAGCTTTTCACACCAATAAGTCATCTCTGTCTTACTACAGAGGGAGAACTCTAGATACTTGCACTGGCCTCAGAGACCTGGTTTAGACTGTTGATATCAAAGTGACCAAAAAGATTTAAAGGACATTCCCCCAAACACTTCGTCCTTTGAGTGACCTGGATGGATCACATCCTTGGTAGCTATCAAGTAGATGTAGCAGGCCATTTTCTGGTACAGGGATTAAAAGATTCCCTACTGAGCCAGCTCTTTGCTTTGACATAGGATGCTTTCCACTAAGCCAGCTTTAGCTCCACCTTTTAAAATGTCCAACAGAAGACTGTAGTATGGGAAACTGCATGTGGTTCAATTTCACGTCTTTTAGAGTTATCCTCCGGTTCTCAGTCTCAACCAAAATGCTCCCTTCTCACTTACTCAGACCTCTTTGGGAGGCACATTTCACCAAAAGTGGATCACCATTCCTTTTCCTCTCTAGAATAACACAGCTAACTAATGGATCCTAAATGCATGCAGGAGATCCAGCTTCAAATCCCAGCCAATGTACTTCATATGCAGCCACCATCTGCCTCAGTAGAGGCTTATGTATTGCTGTGATGCTGGACAGGTTTCAGGGGGAACTTTCAAACTAAAATGGACTAGGAAGAAAGGCTTAGGGATCTATTTTCTTAAAATCAGGCAGTGAAAACTCTCTGAGTCACTACAGTCTGATGATCCACAACCATTCATGGTGATGGCACAGGACCAGTCAGCGTGTTTCATTCCCTAGTGCATAGGGGCTGACTCGATGGTAGCTAACTACATCAACTTCAGAACATCAGCTTTTCAAAATTCTAAATCCCCTCATCTTCATATCCCTGGCTTTTAATTTGCTCTTTTTATAATATAATCAAGTCAAGAGAACAGATAGCAGATACTAGATCTAAAATGTACATGCTGACAAACACATCATTTAGCAAACCAAAAGACAACTCTTTTTTTTTCCATTGTGATTTGGGTGCAAATTTACAAAGCAGATTCATTTCACTCTCAACAGTTCATGTACATTTGATTTCATGCTCCAATTACAATCCCCAACCATAAAAACTCTCTTCCCCTCTCCTCCCCATGACCATCCCTTCCGTGTGCCCTTCTTATCTATGCATTCCTGTCTGTCCAGCTTTCCCTCTCTGTGAATGCTGCCCCTCTGAAATCTCATGGCTGATTTATCCAAGGGGTGCATCTCCCTAAGGTAGGCGGATGCATCTCCTGGGGTAGGTGTCCTGCTTGCTGGTCTTTCTACTGTTGGACTGAGAGTCAATCCATAGATGTGAGTCCATTACCAGGCCCAAAGGATAGTTCAGGGACATAGTCTCAGGGACCAGCAGAAAATTAAAGTATACTCCCCCAATCCATGCCCACTCACTCAAAACAGTTTTTTGACTCTTGGTTCCTGTGTAGGCATTGCTCACAATTCCTGAAGGATAGCCCTTTCCAAGAACTAAGCAAACTGCAAGTTTTCAATCTGATTCTAATCTAAAGAATTGTCTGAAGTGGCTTTTGACTTTTATTGGACTGAAATTCAAAATGGTAATCATAGCCAGGCCACTGCAGAATCAGTGGACCACTCAGGTACAAAAATGGCATATATATGGCTATGTGCATGAAGAACCTCCTGAAAGGGTGAGCCTCCTTAATCAAAATATTAACAGCAGTTATCACTGAGACAAAGGAAACATGTGCATTGTATCAAGACAACAAAGTGTTTCAGAAGAAGAGGAGGAGGAGGAAGAAGAAAAGTAACAGTCCTAAGGGATCATGAACTTCTTTCTAAAGCCAGTGAGTTTGTCAGCTTTTACCACATGTTTATTTCAGAAAACTGGGACCCCTGCTTTAGTATCAAATCTACCTGTGTTTGAGTCCAAGTTCAGTTCATGTGCAAGTTATTTAACCCTCTCAATATTCCCTACCTGTAAATATTAGCTCATATGGCAGTGGTGTGGAATAAAAGAAAGTAAATGGAAAGTTAAATAAGCACCAATGGATGTGTAAATACTCCAATGGAGTGCAGTTCCACTCTGACACACGGAGGTCACCATGAGTTGGACCCAACTCAGCAGCAATGGGTTTTTTGGTTTATTATCATCAACTCTCAACATACCACAAATGCAGATTAATTTTTCCTCTAAACACATATCTCTACCCAAAACTTACAAAATATTAGAATTTAAAAGAAATGAAAGCATTATCTTCAGTGTTGTTCAATAGAACTTTTTGTGCTGTCCATTCAGTAGCCACTCACCCACTGCCACTGAGTCAATTCTGACTCATAGTGACCCTATAGGACAGAGTAGAACTGCCCCATAGGGTTTCCAAGGCTGAAAATCTTTACGGAAGTAGATGGCTTCTGTCTGCTCATGGATTTGAACTGCCAGAAATTAGGTTAGCAGCTAAATGCTTTAACCACTGCACCACCAGAGCTTATTCTAGTAGCCATTAGCCACAGACAATTGAGAATTTGAAATGTGGCTAGTACAACAGCAACACAATGCAACACAACCACTGGTGTGGTGTTGGATCCGACTCAGAGCGACCCCTTCTTGGGTTTCTGAGGTGCTATCACTACAGAAGTAGATTGCCCAACCTTCCTTCCAAGGAGTGGCTGGTGGGTTTGAACTGCCAGACTTTTGGTTACAGTCAAATGCCTTAGGCACTATGCCACCAGAAGAACTGAATTTTATTCCAATTAAATTAAATTTAAATAGTCACTTAGTTGCTAGTGTTGGACAGTACGTATCTAGGTCTATTGTTATGAGCCATCTGGTTGATTCTAACTCATAGCGACTGTAGGATAGTGTAGAACAGTGGAGTGCCTAAGGTATTTGACTGCTAACCAGAAGGCTGGCGGTTCAAACCCACCAGCCACTCCTCAGAAGGAAGGTTGGGCAATCTACTTCCATAGTAATACCACCTCGGAAACTCAAGGAGAGGTCGCTACAAGTCGGGTCTGACTCAACAGCACATAACAACAACAACAACAATAGCGTTTTCTAGGCTGTAATGTTTTCAATAAGGAGCACTGGTGACACAGTGGTTAAAGTGCTTGGCTGTTAATGGAAAGATCAGTGGTTCAAACCTTGCAGCTGCCCACAGAAGAAAAATGTGGTAGTCTGCTTCTATAAAGATTACATCTTTGGAAACCCTATGGGGCAGTTCTACTATATCCTGTAGGGTCGTTATGAGTCAGAATCCACTCTACGGCAGTGGGTTTGATTTGATTTTAGAATTCTTACAGGAGCAGATCACTAGGTCTTTTCTTCCACAAAGCATGGCTGGTGAGTTCAAAATACCAGGCTGGTGGGTTTACGTCACTGACCTCTCATTTAGCAGCCGAGTGCTTAACCACTGGATCATATGTAAATCTAGCCCCCTTTTTACCAAAGGGGTAGTGAATATCACTAACCCATCTTAAAACATTAAGGAACTTAACAAAAGCCTTCAGCTTTTAGAACAGATCTCACACTAGAACAGTTCTCCAGACTAGAGGTTTTTTTTTTTTTTTCTGCAGTAGCCCAACTTTTCTCAAAGCAAATGCCCAAAGGAAAGAATCTGGATGATTTTTAAAAGTACATGAAACCCAAAGCAAACCATAATAAGATCACCATATTTAGAATGGCTTAAAACAACAAAGTCATTTAATCACAATCCAAAATCTTTACAAGGAAGCTAAGACTCAAAGGATGACATCTGTTTTGTACTCAATGGGCTTTAGAACTGCTAGAGTTCTTAAGCAGGGAACTAACTGATGGAGTCAGGAAGTTCACTAAGAAGGTAGTAACTGCAAGCATTTATTGAAGGTTTATTGTAATGGATGCTGTAGTGTTCCATTCAGGCCCCCTCAACACACATCCAAGGACTGAGGTCTCACTGCCTAGCTACTTCGAGGGTGGGTGGCTGCCAGCTTGCTCAGGGGTTGCCTGATACTGAAGAGTATGGCCTCACTCAAGGTCATGCCCCTTCTTAGAGTTGCCCACAACCAAAGACTGATCAATTTGGGCATATAAAGGCCAGGCCCTCGCACCCTAACTCTACAGGGCCTTTCCAGCTCCAGTGTCCCCTGAAGTAAGAAAATTGCAGCCCAGGTTCTCCTTTTGGTCATTCCTACTTCTTTTGCTCTCCCACAGGTGTTGATCCCAAGGGATGGGGGGAACCTCACTGCAGCCAAGCTGATTCCAATTCATGGCAACCTCATGTGTTGTAAGTAGAACTGCTCCATAGGGTGTTCTTGGCTATAATCTTTACAAAGAAGTTCACCAGGCCTTTCTTCTGTAGAGCTGCTGGATTAGTTAGAACTGCCAACCTTTAGCTTAGCAGCTGATTGCAAGCTAGTTGCACCACCATCCCCTAATATTTATCCTGCATGCTAATTTCCATCTCAATCTGCTTCTCAGGAAATTTACCAGCCACAGTTACTATATGCTAGCATTGTTCTCAGGCTGTTCTTACACTTACAGGTAAGTGCTATTACTGTCCTCATTTTACCATTTTTTTTTTTTTTTATTAGGATTTGGGTGAAGATTTACAGAGTAAATTCACTTTTCATACAGCAGTTCACATATACTTTGTCTCATGTCATTGACCAAAATTTACAATGCAGCAGCTCCCCTCCCACTTCCTCCCCATAGTTACCTCCTCCCAGTGTCCATCCCTTCATACTCTTCTGCACCCTGAGCTATCTCCCTGTGCATAAGCAGCCCTTCCTTCTCCCATGATTGTTCTCTCCAGGGCGTGTGCCTACTTGAGGTAAATGTTAAACTCACATGCCTGTACTTTGTTTGGCTGGAAACCACAGTTGTGGGTTCAATTCCAGACCTGAAGGGCAGCTAGGGGCCATAGTCTCAGTGGTTACACGAGGCTCTATTGGACCAGCAAACCTGTCCTCATTTTAGAGATTAAAATAATAATAATAAAAAAAACTGAAGCCAAACAGAGAGAAGAAATTTTTCCAAAGACACCCAGGGAATATCCAGGCAGCCTTGAGGGCATTATTGAACCTTACTCTGCCTCAAAGGTTCTTGTGAAGATTAAAAGAAATGACATATGTAAATGCACTTATAATAGTGACTAACAGTAAGAATTCAATGCACTCATTCATTTTTTTTCAGCCATCTGCAAATATTTATTGAGCATCTACTATGTGTTAATAAGCACTATTCCCAGCACCTCAGATACAGCTTTGAGTTAAAAAAGAACACAGTCCCTGCCCTCAAGGAGCTGCATTCTAGTGGGGGAAGACAAGAAATGCACAAATAAACAAGTAAAAGTATATGTCATATGGCAATGAGTGCTATGCAGAAAAATAAGGGGTAAGGGAAAGAGGAGGTATTGGGGTGGGATAGGACTATTTTATTTAAGTCAGTGAGGGAAGATGCCAATGATAAGGGAACATTGAGCAAAAATGCAAAGACTGGAAGGAAGTAAGGGAGTCATGTGGACATTTAAAGAAAGAATATTACTAGTGCAAAAGCAAAATCTAAAAAGTACTGAATAGAGGATGCCATGATCTGACTGAAATTTTAGATGGATCACTCTGGCTGCTATTTCCAGAATAGAGTGTACAAGCAAAATGTCCGTCAACAAGTGAATGGATAAACAAAATGTGGTACATAAACATAACGGACTACTACTCAGCCATAAAGAGAAATAATGCATGCCACAACATGGATGAACCTAGAAAACATTATGTAAAATGATGTGTCAGTTATAAAAGGGAAAATACTGTATGATCCCACATAGGAAATAAGAAAATATATAGAAACTAGAGATTATTAGTGGTTATCAGAAGTGGGAATGAAGGAGTAAGGGCGAATTTCTGATTAGAGGACATTGAGTGTATCTTAATGGTGGTAGAATGATCTGGAAAAAGAGAGGAAGATTAGATGCATAACCTAAAGAATGTAATCAATGTGGCACATGTAGAAGTTTTGAAATGGCATATGTTTCTAAGTATATTTTTAACACAAGTAAGAACAAAAACTCTGTGTGTGTTTGTGTGTGTGGTTGGGAGGAGAGGAGAGGAAGAAAGCAGGGAAACCAAATAAGAGTCTCTTGCCATAATCCAGAGGCCTGGTGGCATAGTGGTTAAATGCTCAGCTGCTAACCAAAATATCAGCAGTTCAAACCCTCCAGCCACTCCATGGGGGAAAGATATGGCAGTCTGCTTCTGTAAAGACTTACAGCCTTGGAAACCCTAAGGGGCAGTTCTACTCTGTCGTATAGAGTCACTATGAGTTGGAATCAACTCAACAGCAATAGGGTTTTACCATAATACAGATCAGAAATGGCTGTGGCTTAGACCAAAATGGTTAAATATAGAGGTGATAGGTATTTTCAGGTATGGCTCTATGCTGAAGATAAAGCCAACAACTTATAGGTAGATCAGGTGTGAGATCTAAGAGCACTAGAAGAATCAAAGAGGACTCCAGGATCTGAAACATGAGCAGTTGAAAGGATACAATAGCCATGAAGTGAGATGAAAAAACTGACAGGGGGAGCAGCTTTGGCAAAAGATGGAGCAGAATCAGGAGAGATAAATTAATGTCAGTTAGCTATTAAAGGTAGCAGTAGAGTTTAGGCTTAAGGCATCTGACTGCTAACCAGAAAGCTGGTGGTTTAAACCCACCAGCCACTGCTCAGAAGGAAGATTGGACAATCTACTTCCATAGAGATACCGCCTTGGAAACCCAGGGAGGAGTCACTATCAGTCAAATCGACTCGACGGCAGTGAGTTTGTTTTTTTTGGGGGGGATATGGTGTACAGATTCCACAGCCAGAATCCCTGGACTTGAATCTCAGCTCTGCTGTTCAATGCATGACTTTTGGGCAAGTTACTTCACCTCTCTGGGCTTTGTTATTCTCATCTGTAAAATAGGGAGTTATTTGTACTTACCTCTTAAGGTTGGTATGGAAAAGTGCAGAACGGTGGTTCTCAAGCAGTAAGCACCATATGAGCATTTCAAAACAAAACTTTGGTCTTCGATTAGTGCTAAACTTGAGAATTCCTATACAGTCCAGAGAAGTGCTAAGGACTGAAGACTTGCTTCCCAGAGGAGATGAAATCTGAGCTTGGTTTTGAGAAAATGAATAGAAGGTGGCCAGATGGACAAAGTAGTGGAGAGGGTAGAGAGCACTGAGGCACAGGGAACAGTATGTCCATTTCCCAAAAATTAGCCACATTTTTTAATGGCCAAGCTAAATTATTTGGTTTCAAGAAGACATCAGGGGATATTGCTGGTTTAAGGTTTAAAGATAGTCTCAAGGACTTTGTGGTTTTTTTATGAACCTTAAAGTTAAAACAAACAATAAAAGCCTAACATAAAATGTTTGTCTAATGGTATTAATCCATCCCCCAGCAGTGTGAGAGCCCCAATATGGTTACAATGACTGAGAATGGCTTTTGGTTTATTTATTCAAAATAAATAAAACTGTGGTATCGTTCATCTGACCCTCTCATTCATCTGTCTTTACTGAGCTGGACCAAAGCCACTGACACTGGCAATGGGAAAGCCCATATTGACGTACTTGGGTTTCTGATAGCACCCAGTGGCTCCTGCCACATGCCCTAAATTTTCCTTCCTGATCCTGAAGGCAAGTGTGTTCCAAAAGTAATTAACAGGAGCTGACATTTGTCTTTCTTCTAATTATATTTGAACAGGTTTCAAGGCCATATGGCCTCCATAAATATCCCTAAACTCTCTGTACCTTGCTGTTCCTATCGATTCTGCTGGAGAAATAACATTTCAAAGGTCACAAGCTTAATTCTGGCAGAGTAAACCTGCTTAGGTCTCAGTGACATGGACCACAGAGACCAGGCTCAGAAATAAAGATGTCCTCAGCAGAAACTTTGTTGTTACTGTTGTTGTTGTTATTGTTAGGTGCCCTCAAATCAGTCCTGACTCATAATGACCCCATGCACAACAGAATGAAACACTGCCCAGTCCTGTGCCATCCTCCCAATTGTTGCAGACACCTTATCTCTCAGAAAAATTTTCAATTTCAGGACGTAAGTAACATGTGTGGGATCAAAGCACTTCCTGGACTTCCTTTTGTATTATTTTATTTTATTGTTGTTGAGAATATGTGCAGCGAAAAATATATCAATTCAACAGTTACTGCATGTACAATTCAGTGACATTGATTATATTCTTCAAATTGTGCAGTCTTTTTCACCCTCCTTTTCTGAGTTGTCCCTCCCACATTAACATAAACTCCCTGCCCCTCAAGTTTCTTAACAACTCTTTCAAGCTGTTGTTGTCAATTAGATCTCATATAGATAGTCTGTTCAAGGCAGACATTTTTAATGGTCAAGCTAAATTATTTTGTTTTAAGAAGACACCAGAGGATATTGTTGTTTTATGTTTTAAAGACCATCTCAAGGAGTTTCTGGGTTTTTTTTATGAACTTTAAAATTAAAACAAACAAACAAAAAACAGTTGCCATCAAATCAATTACTGCTCATGGCAATCCAATGTGCTTCAGAGTAGAACTATGCTCCTTAAAATTTTCAAGGCACAGCCCTTCAGAAGCAGATCACCAGCCCTTACTTCCAAGGTGTCTCTGGGTGGGTTGGAACTGCCAACCTATTGGTTTCGCTTAACAGTTCATGCCTCCCAGGGATGAGATGCACCTTAGGAAACCCAAGGAGGGGTGGCTATGAGTCGGAGCTGATTCGACGGCATTGAGTTAGGGTTTTTTAGATATATAAATATGGAAAGTCTTACTTAACCAACAGTAATTTGTAGTTAAGAAGAAAGCCAGAGCCCAAGCTCTTTTCCTGCCTGTCCTCACTGGACCATCAGTCTGGAGACACTCAGTCTGCATGTCCAGCCCCATCTCATCCTCCTCAGTGAATAATAACCACACTCTTGATAATAATGAATGAAAAGCTGCTTCTTCCTCAGCAGGCAGACTTGAAATTAACAGCCTGCAGCCCAGAATAGCCCTCCCAACTCTTGTCCCCATTATATGTGACCAGAAACTTCTACTGGGCCTCTGATCCATTTCCTGACTTATCTACCTCCCCACCTGGGGACTGCAACCCCAGCCTCCTAATGGTTCCTCTTATCCCCTACTGCCTGGAATCCTACTGCAACAGTGACAAGGCTTGGAAACAAATCATGAGGCCCCCCACCGCCTACAATAGAAATTCTCAAAGTATTTGCTCTACCTCAAGACATAAATTACATCTCAATATAAAAAAAAAAAAAAAATCCTCAGCACTGGGCCAATAAGCAATATCATAATAAATAGAGAATAGATGGAAATTGTCAAGGATTTCATTTTACTTGAATCCACAATCAATGCCCAATGAAGTCCCAGTCAAGAAATCAAACGACATACAGCATTCAGCAAATCTGCTGCAAAAGCCTTCTTTAAAGTGGAAAGGAGGAGCGGGGCAAGATGGCGGACTAGGAAGAAGGATTGCACAGACCCTCTTCAACAAAGAAAAGGGAAACCAATTAACACAGACACAGAAGAT
>NW_006921737.1:8000206-8002285 GCF_000298275.1 Orycteropus afer afer | reverse complement strand
ACTGCTGTATGAAAAGTGAATTTACTCTGTAAATCTTCACCCAAATCCTAATAAAAAAAATATATATATATATATAGTTGAAATATCCAAAAAAAATAAAATAAAATAAAGTGGACAGGAGCAAAGATGTCACTTTGAAGGTGTGCCTGACCCAAGCCACAGTTTTTTCAGTAGCTCCATATGCATGTGAAAGCTGAACAATGAATCAGGAGGACTGCAGAAGAATTTATTTGAATTGTAGTGCTGGTGAAGAATATTGAATATACCATGGACTGCCAGAAGAATGAACAAATCTGTCTTGAAAGAAGTATAGCCAGAATGCTCCTTAGAAGCAAGGATGGTCAAACTTCATCTCTCATACTTTGGTCATGTTGTCACGAGGGCCCAGTCCCTGGAGAAGGGTTTCATGCTTGGTAAAGTAGAAGGTCAGCAAAAAAGGAAAAGACCTTCAACGAGATGGACTGACAGTGGCTGCAATGGCCATGCAGTGGCTGCATGGAATGATTGTGAAGACAGCACAGGACCAGGCAATGTTTCATTCTGTCATACACAGCAGCACTATTAGTCAAAGTCAACTCAATAATAGCAAATAGAACAACAACAAATAGAAGACACCTGAGGGCCAAAAATCTCTCCAGAGGTAAAATGGATTATGATTGCTGTATTTAACAAAGAATCCGAGACCCTCTCATCCCCACTCCAGCCAGGTGGGGGATCTTAGGGAGAAGGAAGACCGTGTGTTGTTTGTAGAACTCTTCATCCTCACCACCCAGATTCTAGTCCCCTGACAACACTGGCCAAGAACAGTATTACTCAACCTTTTAACCTATTATGGATTTTAACCTATTAGTGTCCTCCCAAAATATGTGTTAGGAACTCTGGTGGCAGATTGTCTAAGGTATTTCACTGCTAACCAGAAGGCTGGGGGTTCAATCCCACCAGCCACTCTTTACAAGGAAGATTGGGCAATCTACTTCCATAGAGATACCACCTTGAAAACCCAAGGAGAGGTCTCTATGAGTCGAATAGACTCAATGGCTGAGAGTTTTTCCTTTTGGTTTTATACCTATATGTGTCCTCCCAGAATATGTGTTAGAATCCTAACCACTATACCTGTGGATATAATTCAATGTAATGTAATTTCACTTTTCATAATGCAATCTAATGTGATGTCATCAATCAGTTGAGATCACATCAATATAGGGTAGATTCTAAACCAAATTTTCAAGGACAATAATTCTTTTAGAATTGTTGTTCTGCTTACATATTCCTTCAAAGCATATGGCTTACCCCCATGGCCTGTTTCAGCTGATCACTACGGTTTATGGGACAAGGCAACCCTTAGAAGAGAGACACCAAGTTTGGCACAACCATGATAAAGAGGAAACAGAGACATTCTTAGCAGTCCAAGAAGTCTGAGTGTACCCACTCCCACATTCTTCCCTCCTTCTAGAGTTAATCTTTCCAGACAAGCACAAAGAGTTTGCAAAACAATTCTGACCAAGGCCAGTTTTACATCACTGACCAGAACAATAACAGAAAGTTCACAAGGAAGAGATGGCTCATCCCGATAACAAAAAGACATTATCAGCATTCCTCAAACACCACTACCCCTTAATCCAATTTCCTCTAAAACCCTAACCTTTTCTCAGCTCGAGGAGATAGGCTTTTTCAGAGAAAGGATTCTGTCCCTTTGGGTATCGATACTCAATAAATCTTTGGTGGTAATTGGCTCTATTTGTGACAGATGGTAAGAACATCATTGTTTCTGCATCACCAAGAAATGCCTGGGCCACCAACAAGGAAGGAATGAATCAACATGGCTAAAACCCTGATTTTTACTTTTAGCCTCCAGAACTATGAGAAAATAAATTTCTGCTTTTTAAAGCCACCCACTTGTGGTATTTTTGTTAAGGTAGCCCTAGGAAAGTAAGACACCTCCAATCTGACAACTCTCATGGGGAGAAACTCTTTAACTCTCATTCTACTCCCTGTGGAGTGATGGCTGCCACTGAAAATCAAATTACTGTCTAAAATTCTTCCTCCCAAGATTTCTTGAGTTTGACTCTCTGTAGTTCA
>NW_006921737.1:7994790-7996186 GCF_000298275.1 Orycteropus afer afer | reverse complement strand
AATAGTCCAGCACTACCCCTTAGATTCTCCTCATATTTTGTGTCCCAGCCCCAGCTATCCACAGCAAGAACCCTTCTACTCATTAGGGGAATATAGTCTGCATTTCATTTTAAGAAAATATGTTTTTAGGTTTCTGGTTGTTGTTGTTGGTTGCCATCAAGTGGGTCCTGACCCATAGCAACTCCATGCACAATGGGATGAAATATTGCCTGATCCTGTGCCAGCCCAAGGATCAATTGTAGATTGGACCTTTGTGATCCAGAGGGTTTTCATCGGTTGCTTTTCAGAAGGTGATTGCCAGGCCTTTCTCCCTAGTCCATCTTAGTCTGGAAGTGCCACGAAACCTGTTAAGCATCACAGCAACATGCAAGCCTCCACTGATGAGTGGTAGCTGTGCATGAGGTACACTGGTGGGGAATTGAACCCAGGCCTCCTTCTCAGAAAGTGAGAATTCCACCACTGAACCATCAATGTTTCTGGTACAAACGTAATATTCCATTTTGACAAATATGCTTACTTCCTCCAGCAGACCTCCAAACACACACACCTACACACCCACAGGCAGCATGGATGAGCACCAAAAACTATCACCAGGGGAAAAAGAGACAATTGGGAAATACATTCAATGTCAAATGTAACGTCTTTGTTTTAATATGCCTTGGTGCCCTGATTATGGCATTTACATTTTATTGTATTGTGAAATATCTCAAATACAGATATGAAGAAAAAGTAATACAACACTATGAACAACCATGAACACATCACCTGGCTTTATTTAATCTTAGCATTTGCCTTAGGAGCTCTGGTGGTGCAGTGGTTAAGTGCTAACCAAAAGCTCAATGCTTTGAATCCACCACCATCTCCACAGGAGAAAGATGAGGCAGTCTGCTTCTGTAAAGATTTACAGCCTTAGAAACCCTTTTGGAGCAGTTGTACTCTGTCCTTATAAAGTCATCATGAGTCGGAATTGACTCGATGGCAGTGGGTTTTGGGGTAACATTTGCCTGACTGACTTTTTGGCTTCAGAAAGAAATAAAATGGAAACTCCTTGTGCAGGACCCTCCCATCATGTTCGTCTGTCTTCTATCCCAGAGGTAATCACCGGTGAAGAACCAGTTTTAAAATTTTCCTACATCTTAATGTTATCTCTGCAATTATAAAATAGTTTTGTATGCTTTTCAACTTTGTGTAAATGGTATGATATGGTAAGAGTCCTTGCTTTTTCGCCCAATATTATGTTTCAGAGATTTAGCTATAATATAAATATTGTTGTTGTTGTTATGTGCCATCGAGTCAGACCTGACTCATAGAGACCCCTCCTTGGGTTTCTGAGGCAGTATCCCTATGGAAGTAGATTGCCCCATCTTCCTTCCGAGGAGTGGCTGGTGGGTTTGAA
>NW_006921737.1:7984902-7994690 GCF_000298275.1 Orycteropus afer afer | reverse complement strand
TTAGCAGTCAAGTGCCTTAGACACTATGCTACCAGAGCTCCTTGTTGTCAGTTGCTGTTGAGTCTGTTAAACCTAAGGTTCCCGAATTATGCCACCTTAGGTATAACAGAAGTAACACTACCTGGTCGTGCACCACTTTCGCAACCTTTGGGATGGTGTAGTCCATTGCCGTGGCTATTGTGTCAGTTCATTTCCATGAGGGTTTCTCTCCTTTCCACTGACCCTCCACTTTTCCAAACATGATGTCCTTTTCTAGCAATTAGTCTTTCTTGATGAAGTTTCCAAAGTGAGTGAGTTGATGTCCTGCTATATTCCCTTCTACAAAGCCTTCTGGTTGCTTTTTCTCTAAGACTTCATTATTTGTTCTTCTGCCAGTCCACAGTATAGGCAATATTCTTCACCAACCTAATTCCAATGCATCAATTCTTCTGGCTTCCTTTTTCATTGTCCAGCTCTTGCACAATTAGAACCACATATAAATGTGGAATGTAGTTCTAATTAATTTATTTTAGCTGCTATGTAGCACTCTTTTGTATGCCTTTCCTTGTACATCCATGTTTCCATTTAAGGCAATTTAGCTTTTCACTATTAAAGACAATGATCACAGCACTCCTTTACGTTAAGTGACTTTGACTAACTAGGAAAAAGTATAATACTTTAATAAGGCCAGCATCATCCTTTATCTAGTCAGGACATAACATACAGGTCTCTCCAAACATACAGGACTTGCTTCCATCTAAGATCAGAATCTATGGGCTGAACAAACTCAGCAAAGAAAGGGGAGAATCTCCATCACCCTAGGATTAGATACAAGGTCCCTCTGCAACAGTCTTGTTTGTGAAGAGTCTATCACAAGTCATGCAGGTTGCTAGTGCTATGCTATTTAAACAATTGCTATTATTATTATTATTATTATTATTATTATTATTATTATTATCACTTGCTTGACCTCCCTGCTTGGCTAGAATCCCAGTCTTCCCCTTTAGGCTCACCCCACAGAGACACTTTTCTCATTAACAGCTCGTAATGTCATATAACCTATACTCATGTGACTTCATCGCAACAAACCTACATAAAAAAAATTTGCTTGAAATATAAACAGAATAATTTATAACTTTGTTAATGTTTCTTCGGTCCTTTTTGATGTTTACCCAAGGCATGTGTGCTGAATGCATATATCTCTACAACACTTTTCCTTACCCACAAAATCAAGTTTGAATTCCCTAACATGGTGATCAGAGGGCCTTTACAACCAGCCTTAGCCACTCTTTCCAGTCTCATCTCTAGCCATACCACACATACTGCCTCCCAATGCCTTCCCCACCCCACTGGGCCCTGCATATTCAAACCCATTGTCCTCAAGTTGATTTTGACTCAAAGCCACACTATAGGACAGAGTAGAATTGCCCCATAGAGTTCTCAAGGCTGTAATCTTTAAAGAGGCAGACTGCCACATCTTTCTCCCATGGAACTGCTGGAGGGTTCAAACCACCAATCTTTCAGTTAGCAGCTGAGCACTTAATCACTGCACCACCAGTGCTCCTTCCTACATATGTAAGGGGTGCCCAGTTAGCAATAATATTCAATTCAAAGGCCACTTTCTTTCCAAGGCTTTGGGCAGGACCCAGTTAGACTTATATACCATTCCCATATCTATGTTCCCATTACCTCTTCGATGTAACACTATGATGTGATAACCCATATTTTCATTGTTTGTAAATGTACACTTCCTCTCTTAGACTATGAGTTTCTTGGGACCAGCCCACTGCCATCACATTGATTCCAATTCATGGAAATCCAATAGGAGTAGAACTGCCCCCCTAGGGTTTTCAAGGCTGTAATGCTTCACAGAAGCAGACTGCCTCATCTTTCTTCCATGGAGTGGCTGGTGGGTTTGAACAGCTGACCTTTTGGTTAGCAGCTCAATGCCACCAGAACTCCTTCATTCTGGGACAGAGGCCTTGTTTCATACATTATCTTACGCCTGTGCCTTGCCTTCAACTGAAGAAGGTCAATAAATGCATCACAAACAAGATAAATGTGATTTTTTTCCCATGACTCACTTCTAGCCAGAAGAGAATTTTAGTATCTTGGCCTGCATGTGAACTATTGATTTATTCTTGAAAGAAGACTCTTGGTAGCAGCACTTCTTTAATAAATTATAACGGAAGCAAAATCTAAAGCACTTAAACAATTTCCCTTGTATGAAGATTTTCTCTGCCTGACAATCTTTTTTAAAGAGACAGGCATATTTTGTTCCAGACACAATGGGTTAGAATTGCAGAACTCTATCTTCCACCTGGGCCCTGTAATCCTGATGCTGACAGTAAGAGTACACAGGTAACAATAATAACAATAACACAGCAATGGTAACGATGGCAGGCAACCTTCATTGAGGACTTGCTACATGTCAGGCCACGGTGCTGTGCTTATCTCCATGTTCTCATTTAATCTATCCACCAACCTATGAAATGGATGCTACTAAAACCCAATTTTAGAGTCAAGGGAACTAAGACTCAGAGAGAGTAAGTAACTAACCCAAGGTCACACATCTAGTAAATGACCTAACTGCTTAATTCCAGAGCCTGAGACCTTAATTACTAAATAGTTTATATTACACTGCAACAATCCATCATCTGTCAGTTGTGGTACCATGGTGGCTTCTGTGTTTCTGTGATGCTAGAAGCTATGCCATTGGTATTTCATGTATCAGCAGGGTCACTCATGGTGGACAGCTTTCAATAGAGCTTCCAGACTAAGAGAGACTAGGAAGAAAGGCCTGGTGATCTACTTCCAAAAATCAACCAATGAAAACCCTTTGAATCACAAAAGAATGTTGTCCAATGCAGTGCTGGAAAATGAACCACCTCTGCCGGAAGACACAGCACAGTGATGATATAAAAATGGACTCATAGACTCACACATGCAAACTATCATGAAGATGATGCAGGACTTGACATTGCTTCTTTATATTGTACATAATATGCCATAAGTTGGAGGTGGCTTCATGGCAACTAACAATAACACATTGCAACAATGAAAACCAAGTTTTAGAATTTGTAGAGCATGTTGTGCTTTCAAAGCAGTTTCACATTTGTTGCTTATTTCAATCCTCACATCAGCTCACCTAGTACGAGACACAATCTCAAAACTGCCCTTACTGGTTGCAACTGGATTTGCCTAAATTCAGTTCTCTCCTTCACTGGCCACTCACTCCAGCAGCTGAGTGTCCTGACTGGGGCCCTAACAAGAAAAAAACAAACAACAAAAAAAGAACTCTCTGATTCATCTATACTCTGAAGATTAGCTAGCAAACATAAACATCACTTTGCAATTTCCATATTTATATTATACCAGAAACCAAATTTATATTATACCAAAGTAAATTCTGGCTCATAGTGACCCCAATTTGGTTCCAAGGCTGTAAATCCTTATGGAACCAGACTGCCTCATCTTTCTTCCACAGAGCAGCTGGTGGGTTCAAACCACTGACCTTTTGGTTGGCAGCCAAATGTCAACGACTACACCATTGCTGTTGTTGTTAGGTACCACTGAGTCAGCTCTGACTCATAGCCACCACAATACCACAACTGACAGACAGGAGATGGATTGTTACAGCCTAGTATAAACTATTCAGTAATTAAGCGTTCAGGCTCTGGAATTAAGCAGTTAGGTCATGTACTAGATGTGTGACCTTGGGTTAGTTACTTACCCTCTCTGAGTCTTAGTTCCCTCAACTCTCAAATGTGGGTTGTAGTAGTATCCATGTCTTAGGGTGGTGGATAGATTAAATGAGAATGTGCAGATAAAGTATGTATCTTTACCTCTGTATGGTGTGTGATGTGAGTCTACTCTTCAATTTGCCTCTTGCTTACAGGTTCTGTAGAGACTCTATGTACAATAGTATGAAACACCACCCAGTCCTGCATCGTCCTCACAATCCTTTGTTATGTTTGAAGCCATCATTGCAGCCACTGTGTCAATCCATTTCATTGAAGGTCTTCCCCTTCTTCACTGACCCTCTCTACTTTATCAAGCATGATGTCTGATATGAATTGCAGTAAAACACTACATCATATACAAAAACCCACTGCCATCAAGTCGGTTCTGATTCGTATCAACCCCATCGAGTTTCCAAGGCTATAAATCTTTATAGATCACCTCATCTTCGTCCTGCAGAGCAGCTGGTGGGTTTGAGCCACTGGCCTTCTGTTTAGCAACCAAATACCACTACACCAGCAGAGCTCCTTACACTACACCATATTGTTGTTGTTGTTGTTAGGTACCATCGAGTTGGCCCTAACTCATAGTGACCCTATGTGCAACAGAATGAAACACTGCCCAGTCCTGCGCCAGCTTCACAATCCTTGCTAAACCTGAGCCCATTGCTGTAGCCACTATGTCGATCAATCTCATTGAGGGTCTTCCCCTTTTTTGTTGACCCTCCACTTTACCAAGCGTGATATCCTTCTCCAGGGAATGGTCCCTTCCAACAACATGACCAAAGTAGGTGAGATGCAGTCTAGCCATTCTCGCTTCCAAGGAGCATTCAGTTGCACTTATTTCAAGGACAGATTTGTTAGTTCTAGCTGTCCATGGTACTTTCAGTCTTCTTTGCCAACACCACAACTCAAAAGCATCAACTCTTCTTCAGTCTTCCTTATTCATTGTCCATCTTTCACATGCATACTACACCACAGAAGGAATAAAAAACAACAGGTCCTTAGAGGTACAATTTAGGATTGATAGACCTAAATACACTAGAATGTGGAAGAAAAAATCAAATCTTCTCCTGGACGACTGTCTTTGAGACTATAAGCACATTCATATCATTTAAGTCTGATGCAATGATCTCTTTTCTGGTCATTTTACCAGCACTTCACTTGAGAATTACTCCTAGTATTAATATGAAAGGAAAGACATGACAGCTGAGTGCTTTCTAGAACCAAAATGTAAGGCAACTTTGAGAAGATGAAAGCTGCTTTCATTCTTTGTTGATGGCAAAATGTTTCACATATTTGGATGCCTCCAAGAGCCTTAATTTTTTTTTTTCAATGTATGGTGTGAGTCCACTCTTCAATATGCCTCTTGCTTACAGGTTCTACAGAAACCCAGCAAGTTAAGCCACTACCATATGTTCTGCTCCAACAAAAGAGAAGGAAGCACAGACATGCTGGATCTTCCTAAAGGGGTTCCCTGGCTCTGCTATTGTCTTTTCAAAAAGTCAAATATGGGAAATGTCAGAGCAAAGCAAAGTTAATCCTGATTCACTGGAAATATGAAGCTAGCCACATGCATAAAGTCAATAGATCCATTTTTCAATGAATGTTTGTTGAGGTGCACCTGCCAGAGCACCCATGCAGATGAAGCAAACATTTCCTAAAATGGTTGTCTCCCTTTCATGCATCTAGACTGTGGTGTTGGCAAAGAATATTGACTATACCATGGACTGGCAAAAGAATGAACAAATCAGTCTTAGGAGAAACACAAACATAATGCTCCTTAGCAGTGAGAATGGTGAGACTGATAAGCTTACTTTTAACATGTCATAAGGAAAGAACAACTGCTAGAAAAAGATTTCATGATTAGTAAAGGAAAAGGTCAGAGAAAATAAGGGAAATTCTCAATGAGATGAGGTTGACACAGTAGCCACAACATGGACTCAAATGTGGCAGCAATCATGAAGATGGTGCCATACCAGGCCATGTTTTGTTCTTGTTTACATTAGGTTGCCGTGAGTTGAAGCCAACTCAACAGACATCAAAAACAACAATAACAATAACACTTCCCCTCTCACAACACACACATTTGGGGCTCCAGTCCATTTTGCTGTCACCTTGGGCTCACCTCTGCTGACTCCCCTGTTCACTCACTTCTAAGAGTTGAGCAGGGCAAATGTAGATTCTTTTAAGCAAACATAGATGCTTAAGCAGATGCCTCACTGAAAAAAAGGGACCACTATGTATTAATAGACAG
The DNA here is from genome assembly GCF_000298275.1 of Orycteropus afer afer. NCBI lineage: Eukaryota > Metazoa > Chordata > Mammalia > Tubulidentata > Orycteropodidae > Orycteropus > Orycteropus afer. The sequence continues at coordinate 7,988,714 of NW_006921737.1, read as the reverse complement.
AAAAGAAATTAGTAACAAGATTTGTTTCTTTCTCTTTTCACTTCTTAGGGGAAAAAAATCAAGAAAAAAAAATATATATCATGATGTGAAACAGCCACAAACCCTAAAATGACTGGTTTTAAGTGTCCAGTCCAACTGGCTGTATCAGGGCCAGAATCCTTCCTGCCCAACCCCAGGATCCCACACAGTGGGTGCTTGGAAAACAGCTCAGCTTGGCTGCAAGAGATGAATCACATGTCAGTCCCCAAGGTTCCTCTTCTAAAAGGAAGCTGTTGAAAGTAATTAATCTGTCCACTGCAAGAAAAACTTTGTGATTTTTAAAAATGGAAACTATCAAAGTGAATCCTCCAATTTTCTGAAACAGAAGAGAATGTCATCTGTTCTCCTCTTCTCTTCTGCATCCTTCTGTAATGGGAAGAATTGTGTCAAAATTTTAGAGCCTTATTAGGGGTAACTTGTCCATAAACTTATTAAGAATATCATGTTTCTCTTATACTACTTCACTAACTTCCCATCACATCCTTTGTGAAATACACACTGTTCCTACTTCATTTCACAGTTGAGGAACTTGAAGATCAAAGAGGCTAACAACCATTCCCAACATTGATCTTAGACTGCACAATAGAAATACTAGGCTGAAGAAGTTATATTTTCAAAGAGTTGAGAAAGGCAGTGAAAGCCCAGAAAGAAATTGAATTCAAGAAAGTTTAGAACTGTATATGTAAGTCAGGCAAACTTTCAATTAAATGCAAGCATGAAATAAAGGTATTTTTAGTCATTCAGGGCCTCAGACGTTTATCAGAAGATTATCAGAAGGTTTCTCACACAAAGACCTACCTTTAAAATACTTTTAGGACAAACAGTGCTGCAAAAAAAAAAAAAAAAAAAAGACTTAAATTTCAAAGGACTCTAGGAAAAACAGAAAGGAAAAGTGATTGAATACGTTAACCAAGTTAATTTTCTAAATAAGTAATGATTCAAAATGGAGGGGGGTGTTAATATATGCATGAAAACTTAGAACTAAAGTTCAGTACTAACATGGTAGTAGGCAGAAGAGGCGCAGACAAGAATGAGGTGAGAGCGTAATAATATATTTCCCTTGTTTGACAGAAGAGTTAGAAATATAAGTGTAGTTGTAATAATCTAGGGATAACTACCAGAAAAATAAAACTATTAAATTTGTAAAAATAAATATATCCATCAGAAATTAGGATAGGAAAAAAAGATAAAAAGAATGTATTCAAATTAAAAACACAAAATAAAAGCAATAAATCCTAATGTAGTAGTAACAAAAAGTAATGTAAAAAATTAAACTAAGTTATGAAAGCTTAAGACTCTCCAATGGTATTCTGAAAAAATGTCAAGAAATATGTGTTGCCTGTGAGAGATTTATTTCAAACAAAAATACATAGGAAGGCTGAAAATCAAAGACTGGAAAACTATGAACCTAAAGAAAAGCAGGATAATAATTTTAATATCAAAAAGATAGAATTTAAAGTAATATATATACTGCCAGAAGAAACATGATCTCAAGGAACTGTAACAATCATAAACAATGCTCCAAATAAAATGGCATTAAAATATACAAATTGTGGTTAAGTTTGTGGGTCAGCTGGGCTAGACCTGGTTGAGTGGCTGGGCAGCTGGATGTAGTATTCCACTTGATGAGACTGGTAATCAACTCCATGGTGGAATCTACTGTAAGCAGCTGAGGAGCTGCCTTTGGGTATGTGGTCTGCTTCCCACATATAAAAACAGCTTTGGGAATGGTCTCTAGCTTATGGCACACTTGAACCCTGCATGTAGCTATGTCATTGTTCAGCAGCCTGCCATGCTCTAACAGCCTTGGAACTTTCAATGGACTTAAATTAATGGCCTGCCATGTGATTTGGTAACATCAGGACTGTGCCTTTTTACTTGTCAGCCTTGAGTTTGTCAGTCTCAGCAGCCAGTAGCTATCTGAGTGAAGAAAAGCCTCTAGCTTCAGTGGGCCAGGAGCAAGAGGCAGAGCTGAACCCCAAGGTTGAGGGGCTTCTACCCAGCCCCTAGAGCCTGTACTATGAATTTTGACTTTAATCCTCCAAATTGTAAGAATAAACTCCTGTTTGTTCAAGCCATCCCATTTGTGGTATATTCCTGTCAGAGTAGCGCAAGGTAACCAGAACACAAAGCATCATTGATAAAACCATACACAGAAGTAGATATATCAACTATTGTAGCTGAAAATTTTAATGCTTCCTGCTAAGAAAAAGGTAAAGTAAACAAAAATTTTTAACAGGCATGTTATAGAATAGCATGCATATGGGACATTTGCAAAAATTTGCTATGTGCCAGGTCACAGCAGAAATGTCAAACAAATTATGTTTCTGGCTATAAAGCAATAAAATTAGGAATCAACATCAGATGTCTGAAAAATAAGAGAGATTCTGTCTTGGGGAGAAATAAAAACTAAAAACAGAAGTTAGAAAATAAAACGGAATGATAAAAACATGGCATGTAAGTCTTTATGGCTATGTTATTGTTGTCAGAAGTCATCCAGTCAGTTCCAACTGATTGTGACCCTACAATAGAACAAAACACTGCCCAGCCCTGTACCAGCCTCACAATCATCTAGTAATGTTTAAGCCCATTGTTGCAGCCACTGTGTCAATTCAAGTCATAGTAGGTCTTGTTATCTTCCATTGATCCTGCATTTTCCCAACCATGATGTCCTTCTCCAGGGACTGGTCTCTCCTGATAACATGTCCAACAAATGTAAGATGATGTCTCCTAATACTCTCTTCTAAGAAACATTCTGGCTGTACTTATTCTAAGACAGATTTGTTTGTTCTTCTGGCAGACCGTGGTATATTTAATATTCTTCACAAACATGATAACTCAAATGGGTTGATTTGTCTTCAGTCTCCTTTATTCATTGTCCAGTTTTTGCATGCATACGAACCACTGAAAACACCACAGCATGGGTCATACACACCTTCGTCCTCAAGATGAGATCTTTGCTTTTCAACACTTTAAGGAAATCTTTTGCAGTAGATTTGCCCAGTGCACTATGTCATTTTATTTCCTGACTGCTGCTTCCATGGGAAAGGTGATCCAGTGGTGGCTAAGGCATTCAAGCCACTAATCAAAACTTCAGTGGTTCGAACCCATCAGCTGTTCTGCAGGAGTAAGATGAGGCAGTCTACTTTCATAAAAATTTACAGCTTTGGAAACCCTATGGGGTGGTTCTATTCTGTCCTATAGGGTCACAATGAGGGAATTGACTCAATGGCATTGGGTTTTTTTTTTTTTTTGCTTTCACAGGAGGTGATTATGGATCCAAATGAAATGTAATCCTTGAAAATTTCAATATCTTCTGTATTTATCATAATAGTGCTTACTGATCCAGTTGTGAAGATTTCTGTTTTCTTTATGTTGAGATGCAATCCATACTGCAGGCTATTGTCCTTGGTCTTCACCAGTAAGTGCTTCAAGTATTCTTCACTTTGAGCAAGCAAGTTTGTGTCATCTCCATATTGCAAGTTATTAATAAGTCTTCCCCCAATACTGATGCTGCATTCTTCTTTGTATAATCCAGCTTCTGGGATTATTTGCCCAGCATATTGATTGAGTAAGTATAGTAAAAAGATACAACCCTGACACATAACTTTTCTGATTTTAAAGCAGGCAGTATCCTCTTATTCTTTTCATGCCTGCCTCTTGGTCTGTGTGCAGGTTCTGCATGACCACAATTAAGTGTTCTGGAATTCCCATTCTTCACAATATTATCCATAATATTGTTATGATTGACACAGTAGAATACCTTTGCAACG
>NW_006921737.1:7983279-7984304 GCF_000298275.1 Orycteropus afer afer | reverse complement strand
CTAACATTAAGGGAGAAAAGAAGGTGTGAATTAATCAGGTCTTAGTTTTAGAAGCTATTGGATCATGAGAACAGTAAGAAACACAATTTGTAATACTTGATGATCATAAAGACAAGTGTTTTCCAATTGATTTTATGTTTCAAAAAAGTCTCTAAATAATTTTCACTATTCAAACTGCACACTTACGTCAAAATTAAAGGACCTTCTTACGGCTTTCCTATTCTATGGACTCAAGAGGTCATAGCACATAATCAACTGACAAGGCCCCTGGAAAGTTCTATTTTACTCTGAGTTCTGAGTTCTATTCTGGTCTCTGTAGTGGACAGATTGTTCAGTTCTAATTATGTCATTTGGTCTCTCTGTAATGGTTTCTTCAAAAATAAGGTGAGTACAAGAAGACTTACTGATAAAATAATTAAATGAAAATTAATATGTTGTTTTTATACATTAAGGTTTCAATGCCAAAGTCCTTAGTAATTCATATTCAAATATTTTAGTACAAGATAGTTTCATTGCTATGATTATTTGTTTATTATGGTATTTTAGTTTTAAATTAAATTCAAATATATTAAACCAATGCCAGCTTGACTTTTAATTATGTAGTTCAGTTCTTCTTCTAAAGCTCTAAGCACGAAAATATGTTTAAAATAGTTAGCATCTGTGTAAAGATGAAAACACAAATCCCAAGTGCTATTTCCTAGTAGATGAATATATTAAATGATTAAATTAATTATAATTAACACTCAGTAAAATTATACAAATCCACTTATCTTTGCAGGAGGGAAAATATTATTTGTTGCCATAATATAAAAAAAAAAAAACTCAAATAATTTCAGGATCATTACTATTTTTCTAAGTATGAAGTCATTATTTGTCATGTTATCCTACAAATTATAAGAAGTTTTACTGCAAATATTTAAAAAAATTTTGCATATATGTATTTTATTTATTTGTATAACTATAAATAAACATAGAAACTAGCGTATTTATTATATGTCAATAATATCTACCAAAAAAAAAAAAAA
>NW_006921737.1:7982024-7982814 GCF_000298275.1 Orycteropus afer afer | reverse complement strand
ACTCTAACAAGAAAATACCACCAATCGGATGGCCTTAAGAAACAGGAGTTTATTCTTCCAATTTGGAGGGTTTAAGTCCAAGTTCAAAGTGCCAGGCTCTAGGAGCTGGGTGAAAGCTCCTCAACCTTTGGCTTCAGCTCTGCCTCCTGCTCCCAGACCACTGAAGCTAGAGGCTTTTTTTTTTTCAGACAGCTACTGGCTGCTGAGACTAACAAGCCCAAGGTTGATAAGTAAAAAGGCACAGCCCTGATGTTACCAAACCACATGGCAGGCCATTAATTCAAGTCCATTGAAAGTCCCAAAGTCGGCAGAGCATGGCAGGCTGCTGAACAATGACACAGCTACATGCAGGGTTCAAGCATGCCATAAACTAGAGACCATTCTCAAAGCTGCTTCTTATATACAGGAAGCAGACCACATCCCTAAAGCAGCTACTCAGCTGCTCCAATAGATTCCACCATGGAGTTAATTATCAATCTTACCATGGGGAATAACTGCATTCAGCTTTCCAGCCACCCAACCAGGCCCAGCCAAGTTGATACACTACCATAGAAGCTGATTGGAATGTTCTCCTACCCTGCTGTGGTGGTTACATTTGTGTGTCAACTTGGCTGGGCTTGGTTGAGTGGCTGGGCAGCTGGATGTAGTGTTGCCCATGATGAAACTGGTAATCAACTCCATGGTGGAATGTACTGGGAGCAGCTGAGTAATTGCCTTTGGTTATGTGGTCTGCTTCCCATAAATAAGGAGCAGCTTTGGGAAAGGTTTCTAGCTTATGGCACACTTGGAC
>NW_006921737.1:7981082-7981594 GCF_000298275.1 Orycteropus afer afer | reverse complement strand
TGAGGGGCTTTCACCCAGCCCCTAGAGCCTGGCACTTTGAACTTGGACTTAAAGCCTCCAAAGTGCAAGAGAATAAACTCCTGTTTGTTCAGCCATCCTATTTGTGGTATACTTCCTGTCAGAGTGGTATTAGGTAACCAGAAAACCTGCTGTCAAGTACAAAATTATTGATTAAATGTAAGATCCTGAATTCATCCCATCCTGAAAAACACTTAAGAACATAATAGAATTCATTTCACCTGTGCAATAAATCTATTGAGAAAGAAGAGTACACTTGTAAATATGGAGAAATATTTCCTTAAGCACTTACACCAGATAAATTTTTCACCTCCAACAGTATGCCACAAAATTTAATGCCAATAGATTGCTTTTCAAACGTAGTGTTCACACATCCAGGAATGTATTTCTGTGAAGTGTTAATGCCCGTCAGTTATTCTTAAAAGTGTGCCTTATGGCAAGCCTATGGTCACTACTTGGTAACAGCCAGCTACCCAGAGGGACCGAGTAGTTGA
>NW_006921737.1:7953828-7980369 GCF_000298275.1 Orycteropus afer afer | reverse complement strand
AAAAAAAAAAAAAAATTGTGCCTTGTGTGTGACTCAGGACTTCTGTTCTGATTGTAAGAATAGAGTATTGCTAACTTTGGTATCTTTATGACGAAAATATATTTTTTTTTCAAAAGATAAAGACATGCTACCACTTCTGACTGCTCTAAAAATAGAACACAATAGAAGTCCTAGATAGAGTGGGAGAAAAATGTGGAACAAAATTCAAAATCATTTTGGGGGAAAAAAAAAAAAACAGGCTTATAGGTCTAATAGAGACTGGTGGAACCCCCAATACTATACAACCCTTAGAAACCTTTCAAGCCTCGAACAGAACTCACCCCTGTGGCTCAACTTTCAGCCAAATAATAGGCCCATGAGGTGAACAGTAACATAAGGGAGGTACATACTCCTCAGTACAATCAACCAGATGAGATCAAAAGGACAGCATTTGCCCAGAAATAAAGTTCAGAAGGCAGGAAGAGATAGGTAAGGAGAATGAAGGGAAATGGTCACAGGGAGGAAGTGGGAAGAATCTGATACATTGTAGGAATTACAGTCAATACAAAAGCAAATGCATATGAACAGTTGAATGGAAAACATTTTGCTCTATAAAATTTTACCTGAATCACAATAAAAAGTTAAAAAAAAACAAAAGGTAAACAAACCCTGAACATAAATATCTTCTTTGTATTCGGTTTATGTTACCACATGGATTGCTAAGAAAGATTTTAATTTTATCCTATGTTTCAAAACGTATTAAGCACCCAGGAATTCATACACTTCTACATACTGTTTAGATAACCCTACTGGCAGGCATGATTATCCCATCTTAAATATTACAAAACCAATTCTCAGGGAGGTTAAGTAACTTGCTAAGAGACACACAGCTAGTAACTTGTGGAGCAGGGGATTGAAACTAGCTTTACCCAACTCCATATGTATGTTTTTCTATTCATCATGATTCTGTTCCATTATAATACATTTTAAATATAATTTTTGTTCAGTGGTTTCTCTCATAGCAGAACATAATTAAATAAGTTTAAACAGAATCATTAGTTTCATTTACATGAAAGTGCATGTTTATGGCAGCCAAACAGTTCTTCAGAGGCTCTAGGTTACTAGCATAGAGTGGAAAAAGAATCAGTCCCAGACTTCTTAGTTCCACATATCACTAAAAAATTCCCTGATTGGCCAGGACATGTTTTGTTAGGAGAAAGTAATAAGGCGTAGGGTTTAGAGAAAGTGTCAGACAGACAGGAGCCCACTGGTCACACTCAACTGGGCATCAGGACTCACTGATGACAGAACACTAGTCAGCTGCATAGAGTGCTGAGGTAGTCATGGGCTTGGATTTGGAGTCAACACACAGCAACATCTTGGACAAGTTATTTGAACTGCCCCCCTCAAGTTTTCAGTTCCTTTCATTAGAACAAGGACATAATTAGATCTAGCTCATGGGGTCTTGTGAGGGTTCAATGAGTTATTGGGTACCAGACAAAGGTTGAACAAATGCTAGCTATTATCACATCCTAATCACCACCATAACACTTTCCAGTTCAGTAATTTGACCTTTGACAATGTTCAGTATTATTTTACCAGAAAACCTTAAAGGATATTGGCCTATGGATGTGAGGAGCATCAACATCTCCATTCTAGACTTCCCCAGAAGCTTTGCTGGGGGAAAACATAGTATCTCCTAATATAGTTATACTCTCTGGACCTACAAGACTAGGACATTTCTTATCAGTGTGCCAGAGACAGCTGCTTATCTTACAACCATCAGCACAACTAGGTGAAGCAGGGAGCAGAGCTGAGTGGTTATGAATGTAGAAGTAAAGAAAACATCAGTCATTTCATGTCAAAGAACTTCATGCATAAGTCCAGAGATGAAAACAGACAAAAATAAGAGAGTATCTTATGAATTAGAAATCAAAATAAATTTTATTCTGAAGAAGTTAGTATTTTTCCTTAGATGTCTTTGAATTGATGTGCAACTGGATGAGCAGAGCATCTGTTTCAGAAAAGTGTTTCAGTGACAGGATGGAATATTTTCTAATATCATACTTCTTTAAAAATGAATGAAACTATGATAGATTTAACTGTGTCTTCCAAAAACATACGCTGAAGTCCTAACTCCTCTGCCAGTGATTGTGACCTTGCTTGGATAGAAGATGTATCTTTGAAAATGTGATCAATTTAATTATCAAGGTAATATCAGAGTACAGTGTGTCTCAATCCCTTCTGAGCAGAGTCTTAAAAGGGAAGAACAGGAAGGGAAACAGAGTCACACCCAGGAACAATAAAGGAGCTAGCTGGAAGAGGCAAAGAAGCATCTTCTCCTAGAGTGGACAAAAGAGCATGGCCTTGATGACATTGTGAATTCAAACTTCTAGCCTCCAAAACTGTGAAACAATAAATTTCTATTCTTTAAAGTCACCCTTGAGAAACCCTCATGGTGCAGTTGTTAAAGTGCTTGACTGCTAACCAAAAGGTCAGTGGTTTGAACCCACCAGCTTCTCCATGGGAGAAAAATATGGCAATCTGCTTCTGTAAAGATTACAGCCTTGGAAACCACATGGGGCAGTTCTACTCTGTCCTATAGGGTCGTGATGAGTAGTAATCAACTCAATAACAGAGTGGATTAAAGTCACCCATTTTGTGGCATTTTGTAACAGCAGACCTAGGAAACTAAGAAACTTTCATAAAAATGTATCTTGCTTGAAATAGACTCATAATATTTTAATATACTAAACAGTAATAGGCCAAGTATATATGAATATTCTTTTGTCTACTGTTTTGGTTACTTCATGCTGCTCTAACAGAAAATACCACAAATGGAATGGCTTTAACAAACAGGAGTTTACTCTCTTACAGTTTTGGAGGCTGGAAGTCCAAGTTCAAAGCGCCAGGCTCTAGGAGGTGGGTGAAAGGCCCTTGACCTTGGGCTTCAGCTCTGCCTCTTGCTCCTGGCCCACTGAAACTGGAGGCCTTCTTCACTCAGGCAGCGGCTGGCTGCTGAGGCTGACAAACCCAAGGTCAGCAAGTAAAAAGGCACAGTCTGATATTAACAAACCACACAGAAGGCCATTGATTCAAGTCCATTAAGAGTCTCAAGATCAGCAGACAATATGGCAGGCTGCTGAATAACAACTCAGCTACATGCTGAGTTCAAATGTGCCAAAAGCTACAGACCATTCCTAAAGTTTCTCCTTATATACTGAAAGCAGACCACACTCCTAAGGCAGCTACTCAGCTGCTCACAGTAGATTCCACCATGGAGTTGATTACCAGTCTCATCATGGAGAATACTACATCCAGCTGCTGAGCCACTCAAAACCAGGCCCAGTCAAGTTGACATATAACCTTACTTACCACATCTACATTTAGGCAAAATAACCTAAGAAATCTTGAACCATCATGGTGACATTTTGACTTAGAATTTTTAAGCAAATATTTGAAGGACAATTGCATTTGGCTGCTTCAATTCTGAATAGCATGGTGAAGGTCAGGTAGGTAAGTTGGATGTCAACGATAGAATAAAACATGTGGCAATGAAGTAACAGGTCATGAGTAAGCATTTTTCCAGATCACAAAGGAAGAAGCAGCTGATAAGCAATGGAAAAAAACAAGCTAAAGGAGAAAAAATGGAGAACAGAAAGGTACCAAGTGATGAATCAGAAGTCAGCATAGATTTCAATAGCAGGGCCTGGGGGGTGGGGTATTGGAACCCTGGTGGTACAGTAGTTAAGTACTTAGCTGTCACCAAAATGTTAGTAGTTTGATAGTAGTTTGAACCCACCAGCTGCTCCCTTGGAGAAAGATGTGGCAGTTTGCTACTGTAAAGATTACAGCCTTGGAAACTCTATGGGGGCAATTCTACTCTGTCCTATAGGGTCACTATGAGTCACTATGACTCGATGGCATTAGGTTTGTATTTTGGAGGGGGTGGGGGGTTGGAGGGGACTCTGGTAGCATAGTGGTTAAAGCCTTCAACTGCTAACCAAAAGGTCAGTGGTTCAAACCCACCAGCTGCTCTGTGGAAGAAAGATAAAGCAATCTGCTTCCATAAAGATTTACAGCCTTGGGAACCCTATGAGGCAGTTGGGCAGTTCTACTCTGTCCTTTAGGGTCACTATGAGTCAGAGTTGACTAGATGTCATTCAGCAGCATGTATACACACACACACACACACACACATATATATACATATTGGTCATCTGTCATTGAGTTGGCCCCTGACTCATGGCAACCTCATATATAATAGGACCAGACTTTTCTGATCCATAGTGTCTTCACTGTCTGATTTTCGGAAGTAAATCACCAGCCCTTTCTTCCTAGTCCATCTTAGTCTGGAAGCTCCATGGAAATCTGTTCAACATCACACAACATGCAAGCCTCCACTGACAGACAGGTGGTGGCTACACTTGAGATGCATTGGCCAGGAATCCCCTGCATGGAAGGCAAGAATTCTGTGCACACTCACATGCATATGTATTTTTACATAACAGCCATTTTTTAAAGAGCTTTATGTGGAAAGACAAGGATAGAAAATGGACCCTTGGAATTTTGCCCTTTCTTCTTTCATTTTGAAATATGTACACATCTTGTCTAGAACCATAATATCACTGGCCTCCTGATAGCACAATACATTGAAATTTAACTCATACTGGAACTTTAAACTGAAATCACGTGGGAGAAACAAGACTTATAAAAAAACAGAAGAGGAATTTTTATATATAATTAATTTAAAGTAAGGATCAGTTTAAGCATGGAACACTCTCCTCTTTAGAAACCTCTCAAGGCCTGACATGAGATCATCCATCAACTGTCATTGTGATTGAGCATCTGCTGTGCTTCAGGCCCTGCACTAAATTTAGTGCCTCAGATTGTGGCTAGAACATTGTATATGTCAAATTAATATTTGTTGAATGCACACATGCATGAATAACTGAATAAATGAATGAAAACATGGTAGTTTAAAGAGATCAACATCTAGAAACTCCTATTTCAAATAGAGACCTGAATATGGTTCCAATGAGGACAGTACAGATGATACTAAAAGAAAAACTAAACCCACTTATATTGAACTGATTCCAACTCATAGTGACCTCACAGGACAGAGTAGAATTTCCCCATAGAGTTTCCAAGGCTGTATATCTTTACAGAAGTAGACTGCCTCAACTTCCTCCCATGAAGTGGCTGGTGGGTTCAAACCACCAACCTTTAGTTTAACATCTGAGCACTTTACCACTGCCCCAACAGGGCTCCTTCGGCCAAATTCATAAACTTGATTCCCATGGAAGCAAGGAAGTGTTGGTGATTTTGAGCCTCCACAGTGTGACAAGGTCTTAGCCAGCCATCTCAACATGTGCCATTAATCATAAGGCCAACTAAGATGGGGTAGGATATAAATTCTTGTAATTGCAAGAAATAGATCTGCGTGCCTGTTTTCATGGCAGAGATCAAGAGTACCTCTTCGGGTCTCTCATTTTAAGGAATTTAACTTTTCCTCATCACCTTTGTAAATGCTATTTGGGGGGAAAAATTTGCTTGTGCTGGATATTGTTGTTGTTGTTGTTATGTGCCGTCAAGTCAGACCCAACTCATAGCGACCCCTCCTTGGGTTTCTGAGGCAGTATCACTATGGAAGTAGATTGCCCAACCTTCCTTCCGAGGAGGGGCTGGTGGGTTTGAACCGCCAGCTGTGCTGGATATTAGTTAACCATAAATCAAATTTAAATGCACATAGGATCATCAAGTTTAGAAACTGTTAGAATTGTCATTCATCTAATTATCAAGAGACTCTGGGATTTCCTCATGTATACTCATTCAACATCCTCTATTGAGCACCTACTATCTGCCAGGTACTGTGACAAGGCTGGAGAGACTAGTTGCAAATCCTGTGCTGATGGAGCTGTATTCCACGAGAGACACAGACATTACAAATATATAATCCTTATAGAAGCCAAGGAGAATGCATCATTCAGAGTAATTAACATGGGGACTTCACTTAGTCCAGTATCAAGAAAGACTTCCCTGAGGAGGCAGCATTGATTGAGAACTAATTACTAAGTAATAATAATTAACTGAAAAAAAAAATAGCTATTATCACCCTGTAATCCATATTATGTACAAATTGAGATTAAATTAGCCTGACAAATATGGGAATGATTGGCCTTCTCCTGAATTACACAAATACTGCAATTTGACTTTCTGTTGCATAAAAAACCAAAGCAGAGAACCAAAGTAATTGACCAAATGGTTGACCAGAAAACATTTTTGCCTATATTATATAATACTTCATGAAAAATAGTTTTGATGATTCCATCACCCATCTGTCAGTTTGTCAATGGTGGCTTGCAATTTGCTATCATATTGGAAGCTATGCCATAGATGTTTCAAACACCAGCAGGGTCACTTATCAAGTGACTAAGTTTCAGTAGAGCTTCCAGATTAAGAGTAGGAAGAAATGCCTGATGATCTACTTTGAAAATTTTGCCAATGAAAACCCTATGGATCACAACAGAATATAGCACAACTACACTCAAATTTACTAACAATCTTGAAGATGTGTATTATTAGGCATAAAATGATGAAGATCAGGTTTCATTCTGTTATACATAGGGTTGCCATGAATCAGTCAGAGCTGACTTGATGGCAGCTAACAACAATATAGATAAATTAACAGATTCTCCACCTCAGTTGGTGTACTTACATCTAGTTTTCCTGTCCAGCTTAAGATTTATGACTTGTTACAAGTCAAAACATTGAGACCTATTTCTGCAGAAGTGTACACAAACAATATGGTAGCCTCCATCATAAGTCATTTCCTTCTTTGCAAGACATCATCCAGCCTTCCCCATAGACCAAGCTCCACTGTTACAGTGGTTTTATTTGGCTTCACAGTCATGTTGCTCTGTAATTGCCCTGGCATGCATCAAAATGACAAAGGAAATGAAAATCCCAGTCCCAAAGCTCTGCGAATATCAATGAGCAAACCGATCAAAGAAGTAAACAACCCGGATCCACACTGACTTGTGATTAACAGAAAAACAGAGGAGGAGGAAGCTGACTATTTGCCAAGGACAGAATGGAACATAAATTGAATTTTCCTTCTGGCCTTTCAAAATGTTGACATTTTCATCTGCTCATCATTTCTACACATCTTATTTTCACAACTTCCTTAACACTCTAAATAACTGCCTAGGGCCAAAAAATAATTGCAATATCTTTAGGACTTACTTAATTGTTACTCTTGTTGGGGAGATATTCTATCCAGCTTCATCCTCTGTGAAGTGTCTAGATCACTTACCATTTACAACCTTGTGAATTCATAATGCATGAGAGGGACTTGAAGAATATGCAATATTCACAGTGTACTCTGTTTCGAAGGCACTGTAAAGCTGCTCCCTCTTCCCTGATCCCACCGCCTTTGGAAACTATTCCAGCAAAGGAATGCAATAATTTGTTTGCATGTCTGTCTCCCAAAAAAGTTTATGAGCTCCCCAAAACCCAGGAACAGTAGCCTATTCATCTCTGTAGACCTGGTACCTAGCATAAAGCCTGGCATGAAATCTTATTAAATAGAGTCCCATAAAACCTTGCAGGTTCTTAGATGGCACAAACAGTTTGTACTCATCTATTTACCTAAACATTGGCAGTTCCAACCCTCCTAGAAGTACTGCAGAAGAAAGGCTTGGAAATCTGCTTTCAGAAGATGACAACCAAGAAAACCCAATGGAGCAGTTCTACTCTTTAACACACAGGGTCACCATGAGTTGGACTCAACAGCAACAAGCTTGAGTTTTTTGTTTGTTTATTTAAAATTTTGCAATGTGAGAGCAACTTGCCAAACTATCTGTCATCAATAGGAAAGAGACTTTAGTGAGTGGAAGTTCATAAGCTCTGGAGTTAGACAGGTGAAATTTTAAATCGTGACCTCTGTCTATTTACATAGCCAGTAAGGACCAGAGCAGACACTGGGACCTACATAGGTTATTTCCAGAGTGCAAACTCTTACGTGCTCTGCTCTCCTGTTTCTGTTTATTGGAGGGAGGAAGGGAGACTTCTTGGAAGGAGGCACAGCAGAGAGGTTTTCAGAATGTTACTTATACCAGCCTGCCTATATCCAGGGCCTCTCTACACTCATATCTCCCCTCCTTTCTCTTTGTCCCAAGGATCCCATGTATCAGAAAAAGAAACATACTCAATATTGATAAAAATGCTATATAAGGAGAGGGAATGAGTTCACCCTGAAAGGCCATGCTGTGTTTTATATATGTTTAGCCTGCACAGTGCCTAGCCCATAGGAGACCTTGAAAGGAATGGAGGGAGGGAAGTTTGCTCATTGGAAAAGATTCAGAAGAGCATTTCTGGCAAAGAGAACAGCACATGGCAAATATTTAGGGTATAAGTAGGTGAGGGACAGGCAGAAAAAGGCTGACATGCCTACACTGGGGAGGAAAGTGGAGAGAGAAGAGGTTGGAATAAGGTCGTGGCCAGGCTAGTAAGAATTCTGAATGCCCAACAAGGGAATTTGGGCTTTTCCTGGACACTGATTATGGCTAATCTTCATTATTCATGCATTCCATATTTGTGCATTTGTCTACTTGCTAAAATATATCTGTAACTCAAAAATCAATACTCATGGCACTTTCATGATGTTTTGCACACAGGCACAGAGTGGTGAAAATTCTGAGTTGCCCAACACTCATTGGCCCAACTGAAGGCAAGCAAGGCAATGCTCTGTCTCCTTGTTTCAAGTTTCTTACCATAAAGCAAGTGCACTTTTCAAGGCATATTCAATTTCAAGTTTTTCGCAATTTATGTGCTTTTGTATTACTGTTTAAAATGGCCTCCAGGTGGGCAAAGTTATGATAACTTCTTAGCCACAGCCAACCACCCTGAGAGAGAAAGTTGTTACCAGTGGGCTTGGGCACATGATCATGGGTGACATCAAGCTCAATTGGTGTAACATACTACACAAAAATGTTCTACATCCTACTTTGTAGAGTAGTGACTGGGGTCTTAAAAGCTTGTAAGCAGCCATCTAGATGCAACAATTGGTCTCTCCTCATCCAGAGAAAAAAAGAACGAAAAGAACCAAAGACACATGGAAACAATTAGTCCAAGGGACTAATGGACCATGCAAACCACAGCCTACATGATCACGAGAACAAAAGAACTAGATGGTGCCTGGCTACCACTGTGAACAACTCAGAAAGGAATCAGTGCACTGGATACAGTGGGAGAACAATGTGCAACAAAACTCAAAATCATAAAAAAGACTGGGCTTACCCATCTGACAGATACTGGTGAAACCCCTGAGACTATGGCCCCTAGTCAAACTTCAGGTCTAAAATTGAACTCCCTCCCGTGGCTTCCAGTCAGATAATAGACCAGCATATAAGGTGAACATTTGCACTAGGTAGGTAACCTCCTTAGAACAATCAGTAATAGGCGATCAGAATGGCAGCATTTTCACAGGGTAATAACTCAAAGGGCAAGAATGCAAAGGAAAGAAGAACACAGGAAAAGGTAACTACAGGGAAGAAGTGGGAAGAGAGCTGTTACATTTTGGGGATTATAGTCAATGTCACGAAACAAATGTATATGGACTGCTGTATGGCAAATGAATTTGCTCTGTAAACTTTCACCCAAATCACAATATGGCCCCTAAGTGTAGCACTAAAGTGTTGTCTAGTGTTCTGAAGCATAAGAGGCTATGCTGTGTATTACATAGAAAATGCATGTGTTAGAACAGCTTCCTTCAGGCATGAATTGTAGTGCTGTTGGTCATGCATTCGATGTTAATGAATCAATACTGTATATTAAATAAATCCAAAAACCAAACTCACTGTCATCGAGTTGATTCCAACTCAGCAACTTCCATTGGGCTTCCAAGGTTGTAAATCTTTACGGAAGTAGATTGCCTCATCTCCCTCCCACAGAACAGCTGGTGAGTTTGAACTACTCACTTTCTGTTTAGCAGCAAATGCCTTGCTCCCTATACCACCAGAGCTCCTTATATATTAAATAAGGTGTCATTAAACATAAACACACATTTGGTTGGCCAAAATGTGACTAGAGGCTCACAGGAAGGAGCAACAGTTTGGGATTCACTAATTCAGTGTTTGTGGTGACATAACTACAGTAAATAATGTGAATTGACTGTATTTTTATCTTACTGCATTATAATATACATTCAATAAACTGCCCCATCTTAAATACACAGTTTGATGAATTTTCACAAATGTATATGTCCATTTGTTGGTAGCAGGCCAACAAAAATGAGGGAAATCTTTAATTAGATGGATTGATACAATAGCCAAAACAATGGACTCAAACATACCAACAATCATGAAGATGGCACAGGACCAGGTAACATTTTATTCTGTTATACATGTGGTCACGATAAGGCTGAGCTGACTTGATGGCAACTAATAATAGCATACATCCATTTAACCATCACCACAATTGTGATATACATTATTTCTATCACCCCAGAGTTACCTCACCATTGAAGACATTTAAGCAAAAGAGTGCCACCATCAGATGTGTATTTCAGAGAGATGATTCTGCAGATGGTGTGGAGAGTGGGTGGACCAAGGAGGATGAGATCTTCAGTTGTCTCAGTTTGTGATGCATGTAGCAAGATGGATTCGTCAATAACCAACCACTTTAAAACACTCCGGGGAACATTGCTAATTCTTAGATTTTGTCAAAATGCCAAAAGGAAAAAGCACAAAACAACAAAACTGGTCTATGTAGGTTAAGCATAGGACTCTTGGTGAAAGCAATAGATGGCTGCTTGATCAATAAAGCTGCAGTAATACATACACATCATGAGGGATGATGACTGCTTGAGCTGAGATTGTGTATTTTATGATTATAGGCACAGCTTCTGAGACCCATTCCAACCAACTGCTCTGAGAAAATTAGCTGCCAACTTGATACACAACCCAAACCAGCAGAACAGGCAAGTGTAAACTGTTTGGCATCAACTGTTGTCTATTGCACCAGGCTAGGCTCTTGCTGGGAGCTCTGGTAGCATAGTGCCTAAGGCACTTGACTGCTAACCAGAAGGCTGGCGGTTCAAACCTCCCAGCCACTCCTTGGAAGGAAGGTTGGGCAATCTACTTCCATAGTGATACTGGTTCAGAAACCAAAGGAGGAGTCTCTATGAGTCAGGTCTGACTCGAGGGCACACAACAACAACAGGCTCTTGCTGAAGGAGCTCTGGTGGTGCAGTGGTTAAAGGGTTCAGCTTCTAACCAAAAGGTTGACAGTTTGAACCAGCCACTCCATGGGAGAAAGATGAGGCAGTCTGCTTCCATAAAGATTACAGCCTTGCAAAGCCTGTGAGGAAGTTCTACTCTGTATTATGGGGTTATTATGAGTCTGAATCAACTCAATGGCAATGGGGTTAGGCTCTTGCTAGAGTCCATGAAGCAGCAGAAAATCAGCCTGGCCCAGATGTTCAAGACCATATTACCATGAGCCTGGTTCCATAACTAGCTCCAAAAATCAACACCCAAACTCTTTGTGCTCAAAATAATAATAGTAAGTTACATTTGAATACTACTTACTATGCATTTTATATAAATTGACTTACTTAAATATCTTAACAACCTTACTAGGTAAGTACTATTATTATCTCCAGGAATCCCTGGGTAACATGAATAGTTAGTGTTTAGCTACTGACTAAAAGGTTGGTGGTTCCAATCCATCCAGAGGTATCTTAGAAGACAGTCTTAGCAATCTATTTCCAAAAGATCACAGCCATTGAAAACCCTGTCAGACACAGTTCTACTCTGACACACATGGGGTCACCAGGAGTCAGAATTTACTCAATGGCAATTGGTTTGGGTTTTTTTGTTTGTTTGGTTGGTTGGTTTTTGGCTTATTTTCATCTCTATTGTAAGGAAGGTTGGGCATTCCTACTTCCATAGTGATACTGCCTCGGAAACCCAAGGAGGAGTCGCTATGAGTCGGGGCCGACTCGATGGTAAATAACAACAACAACAACAACAATTGTAAGAGGTAATGAAATTGAGACACAGAATGATCTAGCCACTTGCCTACAGTCAAACAGCTAGAAACAGTCAGCGCCAGCCCCAGGAAGTCCAGCTCCAAAGACCCAAAGACCATGATCCCCATGCTTCTCTTTCTTTCCATGGCATAATAGTTAATATTTCATAGCCAAGTGATAAAGATACAAATTCTGGTTCTGCATTACCAGTCATATGACCTTGAAATTAACCTTTCTGAGCCATAGTTTCCTCATCTGCAAAATGGACAGAACTGTTATGAAGATTTAAATGTGTAAAAGTGCCTGGCACAGAATGAGTACACAACAAAGAGTCAATGGTGTCCATCTTCAGATGAATGGTTAAACAAAATTTGGTGTATCTATGCAGTAGAATATTATTCAACCATAAAAAGTAATGACATACTGATATATGCTACAACATGCATGAACCCCAAAAATATTATCCTAAGTGAAAGAAGTTAGACACAAAAAGGTCACATATTGTATACCAAACCAAACCAAAAACCAAACACTGTCTTTGAGTCAGCTCTGACTCATAGCAACCTTTCCTTGGGTTTCTGAGGTGGTATCTCTACAGAAGTAGATTGCCCAATCTTCCTTCCGAGGAGCGGCTGATGGGTTTGAACCGCCAGCCTTCTGGTTAGCAGTCAAATGCCTTAGGCACTACACCATTAGAGATGTTCATATTGTATGCAGAAATCCATTTATATGAAATAGCTACAATAAATAAATCCATAAATACAGAAAGCAGATCAGTGGTTGCAAGGGACTAGAAGGCAGAGAGAATGAGCAGTGACTGCTTAATGAGCATGGAGTCTCCTTTAGTGGTGATGAAAATGTTTTGGGATTAGATAGAGGTGGTGGTTGCATGACATTGTGAACTAAATGTCACTTAATTGTACACTTTAAAATGGTTAATTTTATGTTATGTGAATTTCAGCTCTAACAAAAAAAACTCATAAAATAAAGAGTGAGTATGATAATATTTATCTGGGAGCTCACAAATTCTCTTTATAACAAGATACAAATTATTCAAGCTTCAAAATGCCACCAAAAAAAAAAAAACCTATCTGAATACTAATGAAATTTGTTGGCTTCAAGTTTTTTATTATTTAATTATCCTTTTTATATCAGAAAAACTTCCCTAGAAGTGCTTATTCATTTGACAAATATTAAGCTGTTGTTGTTTTATGTGGCTTCAAGTCGGACCTGACTCATAGCAACCCCTCCTTGGGTTTCTGAGGTGGTATCACAGTGGAAGTAGATTGTCCAACCTTCCTTCGGAGGAGTGGCTGGTGGGTATGAACTGCCAGCCTTCTGGTTAAAGGTCAAGTGCCTTAGGCACTGCACTACCAGAGCTCCTAAATATTAAGCATTTGGTGCCATATACTGTTCTAGCTTCTAGACATATAATACTGAACATAAGAAGAGAAAGTCCCTGGCCTCAGAAGCAGGGACAAATTTTTCTTTAATATATGTTTTTAAAAATTTCTATAACATTATTTATAATTTTTAAAATTCTAAAAAAAAAATGTCTCTAATAAGATTATATATTTTAAAAAAAGTGTCTTTATCTTTTGATAAATTCACACTTTATTCTCACTTTAAATCTCACAAGAAATCTACTTACTAAATTAACTCATTCATTACACATTTTTTGGTGGTCAATCTTTCAAAACATCTATCTAGGTGGACAAATTAAATAATAGTGATAAATAATTATTTTAATCACTGAAGATTTTTTTTAAAAAAGCCTGGACTAAGTTAAGAAACAAATCATTGGATGGTCTCAAAGACCCCTTTAAATCTCGTATTTTCATATTTTTTCATTTATTTATGAGTAAGTGATATTTTACTTTTGATCTTTTAACAACGTGAAAGTAATTGATTCTCTTGAGTTTGTATTTCTTTTATGGTCTTGCTTACAGTGTTGATTTGCCTAGTGAAAAAAAAAAAAAATGGGCACATTAAGCAAGAGGAAAATTCCAGACCTGCAGATGAATGAATGCCTAACTGGCTCTTTCTCACCTCTCAGCTCAAAGTATCCTCCCTGAACATCCTAAATAAAGCAGCTCTCATAACCTCTCCTGTCCACCCCACCCCGTGTCTCTACCCTTTACCCTATTTTATTTCTTCATATCACTTCTCACCACCTGAAATGATTTCATTTGTTTATCAGTTTCTTGTCTACCTCTTACACATTAGAAGGTAAACTCCATGAAGGCTGGGGTCTCACTCACCATTCCCCACTGTATCCTCAGCAGCCAGCACACTGCCTGGTACATGCATTTGTTCAGTGAATAGATGAATAGCAAAACTGGTACATTCCTTTGAAAATATCACTCCCCTCAGTTGCAGCTAAGAAAGAGAAATATATACCTGTTCCTAAATTCTCCTTACATAGCCTATAATGCAATGTTGGAGTGCGGTGGTGAGTGTAATCGTGCATTCATTCATTCATTCATTCACTGGATAGATATTTACTGAGCAACTGCTATGGGCCAGGTAATGGACTAGGTGCTGAGCACAGGTAAGAGAATGAAATAGGCATTGTCTAGGCTCTTAAAGAGGACAGCATTGTACAAACCCAAGACTGGAACATCTTTAAAGTGTACACTGATTGATTACGTCAAAGACATATCATGTATCTAAAGCCCATAGCACAATTCCTGGAACATAGTAAGCACTCAGTAACTGATGAGAAGAAGAAAGATGAGAAGATGATGACCACAATAATATTTCATATGCAGAAAGATAAAGTTACCTATCAACATCAAGTGAGCAATAAATATTCACTCTGGTGGTGTGGACAATGAACAAGGAAGACCGAAGAAGAGTTGATGCTTTTGAGTTGTGGTGTTGGCGAAGAATACTGAAAGTACCATGAACTGCTGGAAGAACTAACAAATCTATCCTGAAAGAAGTGCAACCAGAATGTTCCTTGGAAGCGAGAATGGCCACACTTCATCTCACTTACTTTGGTCATGTTGTCAGAAGGAACCATTCCCCGGAAGGATATCATGCTTGGTAAAGGGGAGGGTCAACAAGAAAGGGGAAAGCCATCAACAAGATGGATTGACACAGCGGCTGCAATGATGGGCTCAGGTATAGCAAGGATTGTGAGGCTGGGACAAGACCAGGCATTATTTCGTTCTGTTGTACATAGGGTCACTATGAGTTGGAGCTGACTTGATGGCACCTAACAACAACAACAATGGTGGTGTAATGGTTGCTAACCAAAAGTGGTACGAATCCACCAAGTGCTCCGTGGAAGAAAGAGGAGGCAGTCTGCTTCCGAAAAGATTTATAGCCTTAGAAACCTAATAAGGGTCGCTGAGTCAGAATCAACTCAATGACAGTGAGTTTTTGGAAGGTCATTTTTAAAATATCAGTACTCTGCCCCTGGACTCACTAGGAGAATTGAGTGTAGGTTCTCTCTGCAGTGTGACAAAGATTAGTGATGTACTTCACTTTAATATCAAAAGCTACAGCCTTGCTGTCTATTATATAATCTACCTGGAATGTCTGACGCTGAGGAAGATGGGTGGGTACACTTTGCCCTCTCTCTCTCACTGATTACAACAAAAATCCCTGGGCAAACTAGATAAAACAACTATATGAGGATTCTAAAAAGTAAATAGCAGCAGGCAAACTGAGGACGAAAATCAAAATCAAAAATTCAAAGAAAAACCAATACAGCAGTGACTTTCCTGGTTCATTTTTCACTCACAGTTCTTCCCCACTTAAATTTCAAGGAGCTTAAATCCCAGAACTATATAACAAGCACAGCCAGAAATATCTCCAAAGAAACTTTGTTTTTCTGGGCAGAGAACCAGAAGGAGGGGCTCATGTGAAACAGAGAATGTGGAAGGTTCCTCATCTTTTCCTTCTTCTAAAGCTCCTAGATTTGCCCTGAGGCAAGCCCTAGGTGGAAAGTTGCACCTCCACAGCAATCCCAGCGGAGTCAGTCACAAAGGCACCAAAAACTATGAGAGAAAATCTTTCTCTTTGACTACAGAAATGGAGAAAATGAGCCCCTGAGGTCTAAAGAGTATGGAAGAAATCCTCATTATTTCTCCTTTCTCTGACTCTCTGTCTCTTCCCTCTGACTCTGTCTCTCCCTCTCCCCCCTCCATGGCAAAAGGTTGGTGGTTCACGTGCAGTCAGAGGCATCTTGTAAGAAAGGCCTGGCAATCTACTTCCACAAAATAGCCATTGAAAACCTTGTGAAGCACAGTTCTCCTCTGACATGCACAGAGTTCCCATGAGTGGGAATCAACAGACTATAACTGTCTTTTTGTTGTTTGTTTTCTCTTTTTCTAATCTCTCTGTTTTGCCCCAAAGGAAACCCACTCACATAAAGTATCACTGTGCTTGTTGTTGTTGTTGACTGCTTTCATATTGGCCCCCAACTCATGGTGGATCCATGCACAACAAGGTCAGACCATTATAATCCTTAGGAATTTCATTGGCTGATTGTGGGATGAACAGCAAAACTTCCTTCCTAGTTTGTCTTCGTCTGGAAGTTCTGCTGAAACCTGTTCAGCATCACAGCAACACACAAGCCTCTAGTAGTGGAGGGGTGATAGCTGTACATGAGGCATATTTTGTGGGAGTTGAACCTGGCCCTCCTGCCTGGAAGATGAGAGTTCTACTATTGAACCATCATCACTCCCTCTGTTTACTGCAGGGAAGCTAAAACCCCAGATTTCTAGTCAGAGGACCAGAAAAAGGGGACACTGGGACCTGGGAGTGAGGAAGCAACCATAAAAAATAAGGAGTTGTCAAAAGTGATCCTATATATATAAGTATGAAGTCCCAGACTCACTCCTAAGCAATGCATGTATGTAACTGATGCAATGCAGTAGAGCAAAATATTTGAGAACTGAGCTACAATGTAGACTATCATTCAGGTTCCAGACTCACTCCTGAATAGCACACATGCAGGGCAGATCCAAAAAGCACTGCAAAGGTTTTGAAAACAAAGCTGACATTAGAACCAGAGCCTACAGAATAAGGGCCAGGACATGCAATCTGAACCTTACCTAGTTCATTGTCTGCTTTTAAAACAAAAATTAAAATTAAAAAAAAAAAAACAAAACAGTCTCCAGAGTATTTAACAGAACTCAGATATTCATAACATAATATTCAAAATGTAGACCTCTTTAAAGTGCAGAAGACCGAAGATGTCTCTTTGAGGACTAAGGTGTATCTAACCCAAGCCATGGTGTTTTCAATCACCTCATATGGATGTGAAAGCTGGACAATGAATAAGGAAGACAGAAGAAGAGCTGATGCTTTTGAGTTGTAGTGTTGGTGAAGAATATTGAAGGGACTACAGACTCCCAGAATGAACAAATCTCTCCTAGAAGAAGTGCAGCCAGAATCCTCCTTGGAAGTAAGAATGGCCAGACTTCATCTGATCTACTTTTATCATGTTGCCAGAAAGTACCATTCCCTGGAGAAGAATATCATGCTTGGTAAAGTTGGGGGTTGGGGATGGATGGGAAGGCTCTCAACGAGACAGACTGATACACTGGCTGCAACGATGGGCTCAGGTATAGCAAGGATTGCGAGGCTGGCACAGAATCGGGAAGTATTTCATTCTGTTGTACATAGGGTTGCTATAAGTCTGAGCTGACTTAATGACACCCAACAACAACAGGATATAATCTGTGATAGGCTGAATAATGGTCTCTCAAGTATACTCATGTCCTAATATGTTGTCTTATATGTAAAGTGGACTTTGCAGGTGTGATTAAGTTAAGGATGCAGAGATGGGAGGTTATTGGGTAAACCCAATGTAATCACAAGGTCCATATATGAGGAATGCAGGAGGGATCAGGATCAGACAAAAAGGAAATGTGATGACAGAATCAGAGATTGGAGTAATGTGCTTTTAAAATTGAGGAAGGGGCCACAAGCCAAGAAATACCAACACCTCTAGAAGCTGGAAAATGCAAGGAAATTGATTCCTATTGAAGCCTCCAGAAGAGACACAGAATTACCTATGGCTTAATTTTAAACTTCTGGCCTCCAGAACTATGAGCAAATAAATTTGTTTTGTTTTAAGCCACTGAGTTTGTGGTGATTTGTGACAGTAGCCATACGAAACTAATACACAACTTAAAATTCCTCAATAAACAAAGAACCAGGGAAATCTCTACAATTCTCTAAGGAAAACACAATGGATATCAAACCGGAGATGACCTAAATTTTGGGATTATCAGACAAAGGCTTTAAAGCAGCTATTGTAACCATGCTCTATCTTGTTAAAGCAAACAGTCTTTAGATGAATTAAAGGAAAAAATTCTCAGCAAAGAAATCGAAACTAAAAAAGAACCAAATAGAAATTTTAGAACTGAAAAATATAGTAACTGCAATTAAAAATTTCCTGGACAGATTCAATAGCAGAATAAAGATGACTCAGGAAAGAATCAAGGAACTTAAAGACAGATCCGTAGAAATCATCCAGTCTGAACAACAAAAGGAACAAAGATTGAAAAAAATTAGCAGAGTCTCAAGGACCTGTGGGACAATATCAAAAGTTCTAAAACTCATATAATTGGAATCCCATAGGATAGGAGAAAGAGATCAGTGCAGAAAAAAAAAAAATTTTGAAGCGATAATAGTTGAAAGCTTCCCCAGTTTATTGAAGGACATAAATCTATAGATTCAAGAGGCTCAGAAAACCCCAAAGAGGATAAACTCAAAGAATGCCATTACCAAATACATTAAACTTACATATACATAATCAGCCAGAAAAAAAAAAAAGTACATATACAACAGTGGCAAAGATTTTCAGCTGGGATGATTTTGTACCAGGAGATGTTTGACAATTTCTGGAGACGTTTTCATTTGTTCCAAGTGGAAGGAAGGTGTTCCTGGCTTCTAGTAGGTAGAGACTAAGGATGATACTAAATATCCTACACTACCCAGGACAGTCCTTGCTCTGGTTACCTAGTGCCACTCTGACAAGAATATACCACAAATGGGATGGCTTGAACGAACAGGAGTTTATCCTCATACAGTTAGGGAGGCTAGAAGTCCGAGTTCAAAGTGCCAGGCTCTAGGGGCTGTGTGAAAGCCCCTCAACCTTGGGCTTCAGCTCTGCCTCCTGCTCCCGGCCCACTGAAGCTAGAGGCATCTCTTCACTCAGGCAGCTACTGGCTGCTGAGGCTAATAAGCCCAAGGTCAACAAATAAAATGGCACAGTCCCGATGTTACCAAACCACACAGTAGGCCATTAAGTCAAGTCCATTGAAAGTCCCAAGGTCGGCAGAGCATGGCAGGCTGCTGAACAACAACACAGCTACATGCAGGGTTCAAGCATGCTATAAGCTGGAGACCATTCCCAAAGCTTCTACTTATATACAGGAAGCAGACCACATCCCTAAGACAGCTACTCAGCTGCTCACAGTAGATTACACTACGGAGCTGATTACCAGTCTCATCATGGGGAATACTACATCCAGCTGCCCAGCCACTCAACCAGGCCCAGCCAAGTTGACACACAAACATAACCACCACAGTCCTACACAAAGAATGCAAAATTTCAATAGTATTGAGCATTGAGAACCCCTGATACAACAGGACAAAAATTCAAATGACTGAATAGTTCTCATCGGAAACTGTGGACTCAGAAGATAGAGGAACAACATTTTTTAAATGCTGAAAGTAAAGATCTATTCAGCCAGTGAAAATCTCTTTCATGGATGAAGATGAAATAAAGACATTCTCAAAAGGAAGAAAAACAAAAAGAATTTGTCACCAGCAAACTGATCTAAAAATAAAACAGTAAAGGAAGCTGTTCAGATGGAAGAAAAATAATACCAGAAAGAAGCTTGGAAACGGTAAATATCTAGGTAAATATGATAGACTTTTTTTCACCTCTTAAGTTTTTTAAAATGCATATAACTGTTGAAAGCAAAAGTTAGAACACTGATGGCATTTTCAATGTCTGAAGATGTAATATATAAGAAAACTACAACATAAAGGGAAAAGGGAAAAGACATATATGACTTTAAAGTTCCTAAATTTCCCATCAAGTGTACTCTCAGTATACTCTGAAAAGATGAGTATGTATATTGTAATCCATTACAACATACATATAGTAATTCTTTGTAAAAATAAATAAGTAAATAAAACCTACACAGATGTAATAAAAAACCCAATAGATGCACTAAAATGACATATTAAAGAGGTTACCCAAACAACCAAACAAAAGGCAGGAAAGGGAAAAGGGCTGAAAAGCAGAGGAGCAAACAGAAAACAATGATAATAAAATTATAGCCCTGAATCCAACCATATCAGTAATTACATTAATGTAAAATTGTCTAAAACCACCAGATAAAAAAATCCTATGATTGGATTTTTTTAAAAGAGTCAACTAGGTGCTGTCCAGGAGCCCTGGTGGTGCAGTGATTAAAGCTCTCAGTTGCTAACCAAAAGGTCAGCGGCTGGAATCCATCAGCTGCTCTGTGGAAGAAAGATGAGGTAGTCTATTTCCTCAAGGATTTGCAGCCTCGGAAATCTATGGGGCAGTTCTACTTTGTCCTACAAGGTCACTATGAGTTGGAATCAACTGGATGGCACTGGGTTATTTTATTTGTTTTAAAGTGCTGTCTACAATAGTCTATCAGAAGACATAAATGTGGTGCTTTGTGTTTGGATTGGAGAAGAGTTCCAGAGGAGAAAGAAACACTTGGGCTACTAGAACTTTTGAGATACTTTTGCATGCTTACCCTGCACTCAAATCCCTTGTGACTCTCCACTGTCAGCTCCAACGTCTATCAATTTCTATGTTTCTCAATAAAGGTCACTTATGTCCTTAACAGAATCTTATCTAAAACCGTTTTTGGAAGGTTTCCTTTATGTCCTAGTTCTTTTCATATCACTTTTCTTTATCATAAAACCTTTGCTCAAAGAAGAGTTCTCCACACTTGTGTGATTTTTAAGCAGCTTTCATCCTGGGTTCCTCATTACCCATTGATACAAACATGATTTCGCACTACTTCTCCACATATTCCCTCTGTGAGGAAAAAGTGTGGCCTCCTGGGGCCCATTGTAGGCATTGCATCTTTTACAACCTACTTGTTTGTTGTTTGTCTGATTCCTTCCTGCTTCATCATTCCTTCACTTGCATAATTTAAGTAAGTTCCTTGCTAATTATATGCTCACTAAATGTATAAATTCTGTTCACAGACTTGGAACAGAATCCATGCCCTTAGGAGCACTTCTCCCCCTAAATTTGTCTAATTTTATCTTTAGAGGGAGCAGCTATGCCTTGGGCTATAAACAGAAGAAAATGCAAGACAGTGTGACAGTAAAGATGGAACATATTCTTCCTTCAGTTCCAATACCTACAGTAATAATAGGGACATTAAGTGGTCAAGAGACTACGCAGAATGTTCTTTATTTCTTTTAAAATAATAGTAAGTTTTTAAAAAAATCTAAAAGAGATAAATATCCCATAACCTCATAGCTTAAAAAAAAAGTGAAAATCTCCTCTCTCCCATCGAATCTAACTCTCAGAAATAACCACTGTTGGATAGCATTCTCATTTGGATTCCAGGGACCTAAGAATAGTCTGTTTGCCAAGGTCGGCAGGGACATACTAGAGGCTAACAACAGGAAAGGAGACTGGTGGTGAGTATATAAGTGCTCTCAACTAGCGAATAGAGGAGCAAAGTACCCTGCTTGTGTAGATAACATACAAACAAAACAAAGGAAACAAAAATCGTGGGCAACTCATTCCAACATACAGTCACCTATTAAATATAAACACAAAAATGTCACAATGCCTCAGAGACAACAGAGCATCACAGTCATACAAAGAAGCAAGATAAAGCAGGAGAAACAAGGGACCAGGATAGAGACCCAAAACACATTCCTGAGGAAGATGCAGCGTTGGAACTGATAAGGAATTCAAAAGAATTATATTTAGGGATCTTCAATGAATTGAGAGACAGATCAAGGAAAACACAGAGAAACCCTAGAAATATTTTGAAAGACAAAAGAAGAAGAAAATTACAAAATAAATGAAAAATTAGAAATGATACAAAATCTACACACAAATCCAGAAGATTAATACTAAATTTTCAGAAATAGATAAAAAATTGAATGGGCAAAGGAGCAGAATTGAATCAATGGAAGACAGAATTAGGGAGATTGAAGGCAAATACCTGAACACTTCTTTGGAAAGGGATAAATCAGAAAAAACATCAAAATAAAATCAAGAAAGCCTAAGGTTCATGTGGGATACCATCAAAAGGAATAACCCGCATGTAATAGGAATTCTAGAACAGGAAAAGACAAATAAAACCACTGAGAAAATTGTCAAAGATTTGTTGGAAGAGAATTTTCCTGGTATGATGAAAGATGAGAATATATCTATTTCAGGAAGTCCAATGAACCCCAAACAGGATAGACCCTCCAAAAGAAAATCACCGAGACATATCATCGTCAAATGTACAGCATGGGAAAAACAAAAGGTTACCTACAAGGGGAAACCAATAAGACTAAGCTCAGATTTCTTGACAGAAACCATGCAAGTGAGAAGACAATGGGATGGTATATATAAAACAATAAAAGAGAAAAATTTCCAACCAAGAATTATGTACCCAGCAAAATTGTCCCTCAAATATGATGGTGAAATTAGGACATTTTCATATAAGCAGAAATTAAGGGAATTTGTTAAAATCAGACCAACCTTTCAAGAGATGCTAAAGGGAGCCCTTTGTACAGAAAAGCAATAGCAGCCAACAACTGACCATTAACACACATGATGATATAATCCAGAAACCAACCCAGCTATGGAAGTATCCAAAGTAAATAAGCCTACAAGATTGTAAACAAGGAACCAGAGACATCGATTGACAAATGAGGACAATTACAGACCAAAAAGAGGGAAAAAACTGTGTCATTACTGAACTTGTAGATGGTAGGGAAGTCAAGACAATTACAAGATAGAATGGACTCTTCTAAAACTATAAATCACAGGGTAACCTCAAAGAAAAATGATAAACCTTCCTGTCAAAAAAGAGGACCATCATAAATATTCAGTAAATACTAAAACAAAGAAGGAAGTGATAACTTGATTCATAAACAAAATGAGCTCAGCCTAGAAAACTATATGAACAGAGAAAGCAACACCACGAAAAAACACAAAACAAAAAGGACAGCAACAAATTCATATTTGCCGATAATTACATATTTGGCAAGGGACTTATTTCTAAGATTTATAGTGGAAGAGTATGGTATCTACACATAACAGAATGCTATGCAGCACTAAAGAATAATGTAGAGTCTGCAAAATGCTGCATAATATGAATGAACTTGGAGGACATTATGCTGAGTGAAATAAGGCAATCACAGAAGGACAAATATAGTATTAGTTTGTGGTTGTGGAGGGTCAAGGAAAGGTTTATATATGGAGAGAAACTTTCTTTGTTGGTTTCCAGGGGTGGGAGGGGAGAGGAGGGAACACTGCAAAAAAAAAAAAAAAAAAAAAAATTCATTGACCCATGTCACTTTAGTTGTGTATATTTCACTGTACATAAATTATATTTTTAAAAAATGCATTAAAAAAAGAAAGAAAAAAAGAACCACTGTTAACAATTTTACCCTGGGTGGTACAAAAAGTTAAGCACTCAATAGAAGGTGGGATTGTTAAATGGTAGAACTTATCCACTTATCATTATCCTTATCCACTGCTAGTAGGATTGAACAATGATACAACCATTATGGAAAACACTATGGTTCTATCTTTGAAAACTATAAGTAGAACTGCCTTATGATCCAGCAATCCCACTTCTAGTTATATACATAAAGATCTAATAGAAGAGACATGAACAGACAGACATGTACATTGCAATACTATTCACAATAGCAAAAAGATGGAAACAACCAAAGTGTCCATCAATGAATGAATGGATAACAAAATGTAGTATATACATACAGCCATAAAGAATGATGAATCCTCAAAACATCTAATTAATGTGGGTGAATCTGGAAGACATTATGCTGAATGAAATAAGTCAATCACAAAAGGACAAATATTATATGATTTAATGATAAGTCTGTTCAGGCTTCCCTCTAGGCAGCCTCTGCCTGGAAGCAGCCTCACTTCATTTCTCTCCTACACTCCTATAGCCAGTGATGCTGAGATCCTAGCGGATACCTTTGACTAAATGTACAAAAGGGCCAACTAGTTAGAAAAAGACACTGTGTCACACGAATGGTTAAGTGCTGTACTACTAACCAAAAGTTTGAAGGTCCAAATCCTCCCAGAGGTGCTTCAGAAGAAAATTCTAGTGATCTGCTTCCAAAAAGATCAGCCATTAAAAATCCTATGGGACACAGTTCTGACACAAATGAGGTCACCGTAAGTTGGAATCAACTCAATGACAATAGGTTTTGTTTGTTGGTTTGTTGCTTTTTTTTGTTGTTGTTGTTTGTTTTAGGTTAGAAAAAAAGTATCCCCTCTACACAGACTCAGCCCCACATGGCTTGGAGATTGGAAGTGACTTTGTGGAAAGGAATAGAGTGAGATAAAGCAGAGGAAAAAGAAATACCACCATTTCTCCAGACCACATCAGCCACCACTCATCTGCTTGGCCAGGTACCTTTGCACAGGTCATTGACTTTAAACTGCATTGCCCTGTCTACAGGAGCATCCTAACTAGTCTTCTCACTTCCAGAATTCTTCCTTCATGCTGCCCTACAGTGATCTCTCATCAAAGGAAATCAGAACACAATCATTTAGGGTTTTCCCAGCACTTGTAGAATAAGGTTCACATTTTCAAACATGACCACCAAGGCCCTATCTTCTGTTCCCTGAACACATCAGCTCTCTTCTAACATGGCCTTGACCATGCTTTGTCTCAGCTCTCTTTACCGGGACAATTCAGATACATCCTATGGGTCACAACTCAGGTGTCATCTCCCCAGGAATCCTTCTCTTATCTTTCTAGACTGGGCTGTGTATTCCCCAAAAAGATCTCAGTGCTTCCTGTCAGCCTATCTCTTCCCACCTTTGAGGGGGAGCGGCTCACAGAGTTGAGAACTCTGTACCCCACTGGCCCAGATTAACCTGGGGTTAAGACAGTTAAGTAACTTTCCTAAAAACACACAACCAGGAAAGGGAAAAGCAAGTGTTTAAACTTATGTCTCTGATTACAAACCTGTGCTTTTAACCACTATGTAATGATATCTAAGGGAGCTCTGGTGGCATAATGCCTAAGGCATTTGACTGATAACCAGAACCGCCAGGCACTCCTCCGAAGGAAGGTTAGGTAATCTATTTCCGTAGTGATACCACTTCAGAAACCCAATGAGGGGTTGCTATGAGTCGGATCCAACTCAACAGCAATGTGTTAATATCTAGGGGTCCTTGGGTGGTGTACATGACTAATGCATTCTGCTGCTAACTGAAAGATTGGAAGTTTGAGTCCACTCAAAGGCACCTTGGAAGAAAGGCCTGAGATCAACTTCCAGAAAATCAGCTATTGAAAACCCTATGGAGTATAATTCTACTCTGACACACATAGGGTCACCAGGAGTCAGGGTGCACTCAACAACAAATGGTCTAGAATGATACCTAGTCATAAAGGCACATAGTCAAGTTCTTTTCATGTCTGTAAGCTGTATTATCCAGGAAGTGTCCAATGAATTCTCAAGAGACTTCTTTTTAATATAAATATATATATATATGTAGCTCTGGTAGCATAGTGGCTAAGGCACTTGACTGCTAACCAGAAGGCTGGCGATTCAAACCCACCAGCCACTCCTCAGAAGGAAGGCTGGGCAATCCTACTTCCATAGTGATACTGCCTCGGAAACTCAAGGAGGGGTCGCTATGAGTTGGGGCCGACTCGACGGCACATAACAACAACAACAAATATATATATGTGTGTGTGTGTGTGTGTGTGTGTGTGTATAGATATAGATATATAGAGAGCCTTCTTTCTTATCCCTTCCTGCCTTCTTAGCTTTATCCATAGACAAATGCTGCCATTTTTATCTCATATGGTTGATTGTTCTAATGAATGCATACCTTCCTGCTTTTATCGTTCACTTTATAGATCTGTTTATCATTTGGCTGAAATTTGAACCACAGGGGTGGGTTTAATTCCTGGCTTGAAGGGTGTCTAAGAACCATAGTCCTGGGGGTTCCACCAGTCTTTATCAGACCAGTAAGCCTGGTCTTTATGATTTTGAGTTTTGTTCCACATTTTTTCCCACTCTACCTGGGACCTCCTATTGTGATTCCTTTCAGCGCACTCAGCAGTGGTAGCCAGTCATCACCTAGTTCTTTTGGTCTAAGTGTCTTGGAGGCTGGAGTTTGGAGTTCACGTGGTCTGTTAGTTCTTCAGATACATTGTTTCCTTGCATTTTTCATTTGGTTCACTTCTTTACTCCATATGGGGAGTGTGATAGTTGAAGATGTGTCAACTTGGCTGGACTCCAGTTGTGAGTGGTGGTTCCCATGATGGATCACATGACTG
>NW_006921737.1:7938885-7944968 GCF_000298275.1 Orycteropus afer afer | reverse complement strand
GACCGCTCACAAGCTTTTAAGACCCCTGTCACTGCTCAACAAAGTAGGATGTAGAACACTGTCTTTGTGGACTATGTTATGCCAATTGACTTAGTGTCTGTCAGGACTATGGTCCTGAGCCCCCATGCCCAGAGACTCATTCCTTCCAGGTGTTTGGCTATAACTAAGTTTTCATAACTTTGCCCCCTGGATGTTCTACTATATTCATGGTATATTTGAAACACATATAAATACGTATGTAGCAATATCCTCTATCAAACCTATATATATTTATGTGTATAATCCTATCTACCTTGCCACCTGTGTTCAGCTTGAGTTGTCCTAGTTGGGTCTTTTCTGAATCCACAGCTAAGTCCCCTTTCACATGTATTAGATGAAGCTAGCATGCTCTGCTGACCTCAACCATCTGGACCAGGAATTGTGACTGCTTGGGCCAAAGGCCAGCATTTCTCAAGAGGACATGAGAAAGCCTCTAAAGAGGTTTTGCATAAAACTGTCCATTGGGGGTGTTCCATATGGGATAATAACAAACTAACCAAGTCAGTGCTTCTCTTATGAAGCACTCAGCTTGATGCAGACACAGAAAATTAGCACCAGCATGTAAGGCCCAAAGTATGTACAGAATGAAGAAAAGCCATTCCTCCAGGACAGTAGACAAACACTTTGGTGTGAGGAGAGCAGCTTAAAATCCTGGAGTGTCTGAGCTGGAAAGAAGCAGGGGGACCATGGTATCCAAACTTCTCCTTCCGTAGCTAAGGGAACTGAAGCCTAGAGAGGGAAGTAGCAGAATGGGAACTCAACCAAATCCTCTGGCTCCCCGACCAGTATCTCCAACTGCAATCTCAGAACTAAACAGTCCCAGAGTATCAGATCTGTTGCTACAGGTGGAGATAAGAAAGCATCCAGTCTGTTTAAAGGACATGGAGTATAATGAGGCATAAGCAGGACACAAGATAGATGGGACCCAGGGGTGGAGGACACTGAATGCCAGACTAATGAACCTGATCTTCATTCTACAGCCAGAATAGATGAGAGTGTGGATTCTTGATCCAGATCCAGGGTCAAATTCCAGCTCTGCCACTTATTAGCTCAGTGAAAAGGACCCCTGGTGGTGTAGTGGTTAAATGCTTGGATGCTAACCAAAAGCTCAGCAGTTTAAACCCATCAACCACTCTGCAGAAGGAAGATGTCTGCTTCCATAAAGATTATAGCCTTGGAAACCCTACAGGGCAATTCTACTGTGTCTTGTAGGTCACTCCGAGTCAGAATCAATTCAACAGCAATGTGTATGGTTTGGTTGGTGATCTAGAACACCTCTTCTGATTTCATGCCTTTTTCTTGGAACCTTACAGAAATGAGCTAACAGAAAAACCACTCCTCTGTGCCTTTCAAGTGATTTTATACCCACTTCCTCAAGAACAAGGCCCTGTGTGGTTCAGAAGGTTAAATGCTTGGCTACTAACCAAAATGTTGAAAGTTCAAATCCACCCAGAGGAACCTCAGTAGAAAGGCCTGGAGATCTACTTCCAAAAGATCATGGCCATTGAAAACCTCATGGTGCACAGTTCTACTCTGAAACTCATGGGGTCCCCATGAATCAGAGTCAACTCCACATCAACTGATTTAAGTTTTGTTTTTTTTTTTTGTTTTTGTTTCCTCAAGGGCATGCTTCCAGAAGGCTCTGTGCACTTTGTTTAACAAGGATGGAAATAGGGAAAAGGAGACAATCCTTGAATCCTATTCTACATTACCAAGTTCCCCACTCCATATCCTTCATTCATGACCTCAGTTTCCAAAGAACACAGGACCTTCAGTATCTCCTGATTGTGGCCTTCCTAAGCCAACAGCTAAGGGTCAGGTGCAGCATAAACAGGCCAGGTCAAAAATGAAAGGCTTGTGCCTACATCTGTTTATCTAAGGCTTTTCTTTCCAAGTAAAACACCTGATCCAATGCTTTACACAAACAGAAAAATCACGATTAGCAGCCTACATGAAGGAGAGAGGGAGTTCTCCATGTGGCTTGTAAACCAGGGAAGCTTGTCCCTGAGAATAATGGGCTGAAAAAGGATGTTCCACACTGGAGGTTTCCCAGGCAGTGTTTGACACAGGTGATACTGAGAGCTTGTGGGGATTTTGGTTTTCACTCCAGCTCAATGATGAGTCTCTATCTATGTGGCTTTGGCTTTGACTAGAGATTTCAGGGAATGAATGAGTGCTTGACCTTGTATGGTCATAAAGGATGGATGGTCCATAGTCATTAGCACAATCTCTCCTGAACATCTTCCCATCACTAAATCAGTAGTCATCAAGTCAATCCCAACTCATGGTGATCCCATGGATTGCAGAGTACAACTGTGCTCCCTAGGGTTTTCAATGGCTAGTTTTTCAGATGTAGATAATCAGACTTTCTTCTGAGGCACTTGTAAGAGGACTCAAATTACCAGCCTTTTGGTCAGCAGATGAGCACTTTAACAGTTTGTGCAGCTCTGGGACTTCCCTCATCATGAACTTACTCCCACTGCTGCTGTTTCTCCCACCCCCTTACCCTCATTTTTAGCAACTGGTTCCCACCCTGTTCCAGCCATTTTGTTTATGGTTTTGGCTTGATTTTTCTGAGCTTTGTCTCATCTGATGCTTAGAAACTTTTGTGACCGTCAGCTCCAAGGATCATTTAGCTTGTGGGGTCTATGAAGTGTTCACTACCATGGTCATGGGGCCTTGGGAATAAAATCCCAGCAAGCTTCACACTGGCTTCTAAGAAAGATCATTAGGAAAAAGGAAGACATGAGTGCCTGTCCTAGGTCTGTGGTCTTGGTGGTCAACAGGGTCACATAGGGGCACTCCTCCTCTCCAAGTCTCTTAGTGCACTTGTTTATCAACTGACATCGTACAGGATTACCCATCCCCAAGAAGTCCCGACTGATCACACTGGCTTCTCATTCCACTTTGGAAAAAGAAAGACAGCTATTTGTACCTCTTCCTTACAATTTGGCAGAGAAAATATAAGTTTATTAGGGACCTTCCTTCCCTAAGAGTCCACATCCATGTCCTATGGACCTTGCAGCCAAATCCCTCTGAGACATTACAGTCCATACTGTGGGGTAACCTGGAAGAACCTATGACATGAACATAGAACATTTCTCCTTTCCTTGTTTTCTAGCTGACCTCCTTCTCTCCAACCAAATCCCTGCGTTTGAAATGCATATTATATTGGCTCAGCAAAATACCAGTATCTGGGCCCATTAGCTCTTGCAAAGAGGGAAGATAGTTTTCAGCTGTTGTTCTTAGGTGCCATTGAGTCGGTTCCAAGCAGCCCTGTGTACCATAGAATGAAACATTGCCTGGTCATGCACCTTCCTCACAATCGATGCTACGCTTGAGCCCATTGTTGCAGCCACTGTGTCAATCCATCTCATTGAGGGTCTTTCCCTTCTTCATTAACCCTATGCTTTACCAAGCATGATATCCTCTTCCAGGGATTGGTCCCTTCTGACATGACCAAAGTATGAAAGACAAAGGCTGGCCATTCTCTCTTTTCTAAGGAGAATTCTGGCTGTAATTCTTCCAAGACAACTTTGTTCATTCTTCTGGCAGTCCATGATATTTTCTATATCCTTTACCAACACCACAGTTAAAATGCATCAATTCTTCTGTGGTCTCCCTTATTCATCATCCAGCTTTCTCATACCTATAACGCTATTGAAAATATCATGGCTTGGGTCAAGTGCCCCTTAGTCTTCAAAGTGACATCTTTGCTCTTTAACACTTTAAAGAGGTCTTGTGAAGCAAATTTGCCCAGTGCAATATATCATCTGATTTCTTGACTGCTGCTTCCAAGGACATTGATTGTGGATCCAAGTAAAATGGAATCCTAACAACTTCAATATTTTCTCCACTTATTGTGATGTTGCTTATTGGTCCAGTTGTTGTTTTCTTTATGTTAAGTTGCAATCCATACTGAAGGCTGGAGTCTTTGGTCTTCATCAGTAAATGCTTCAAGTCTTCTTCACTTTCAGCAAGCAAAGTTATGTCATCTGTACATTGCAAGTTGTTCATGAGTCTTCCTCAAACCCTGATGCCACATTCCTTCATCTTCATATAGTCCAGCTTCTCAGATTATTTGCTCAACATACAAATTGAGTAAGTAAAGTGAAAGGATATAACCGTGAAACACAACTTTCCTGATTTAAAACCAAGCAGTATACCTTTGTTCAGTCTGTACAACTACCTCTTGGTGTAGGTACAGGTTCCTTATGAGCACAAAGAGGTATTTTGGAATTCCAATTCTTCACAATTTGTTATGATCCACACAGCTGAATCCTTTTGTATGGTCAATAAAACACAGATTAACAGTCTTCCGAGTTAAGGTAAATCTCAATCTTTAGAGTGGCTTTCTGGGTGTCAGGGATTACTTAAAATGCATGAGATTCCTCTGAGTCCAGATAACTGTCTTAACTGTCCGGAACAATGACCACCACCCAATATCAAAAAAACCATGGTCCAATCCTTTCTGTTTTGATAAATGCTTCAGATTATTTTAAGCATCCTCTTTAGAATGAATGGAATTCAACTGAAGAGATTTTTCTTTCTTTTTTTTTTTTCTCTTCTCTTTAGAAATGCTAATGTGGAGATCCCTGAGTGATGCAAATGGTTAAAAGCTTAATTACTAGCTAAAAGATTGGCAATTCAAAAACACCCAGAGGTTCCTCAGATGATAGGCCTGGGAATCTACTTCTGAAAGATCACAGTCTTGAGAACCCCATGAGCATTGTTCTACTCTGACACACATGGGGTCACCATCAGAGTCAACTAAATGGCAACTGATTTTTTTTATTATGAAGGAGAAGTGCACCGTCATGCAGCACTTGGGAGGTAAAGTGTTCCAACTCTGTCTCCTAGTACATGGACAGAACACTCCATCATTCAGCCACAAG
This sequence comes from Orycteropus afer afer, assembly GCF_000298275.1. Classification (NCBI taxonomy): domain Eukaryota; kingdom Metazoa; phylum Chordata; class Mammalia; order Tubulidentata; family Orycteropodidae; genus Orycteropus; species Orycteropus afer. Next base: position 7,940,034 of record NW_006921737.1, on the reverse strand, counting down.
CAACATGCCCTGACCCAAGGGCCAAGCAGAAAGCTCTCTCCTACGTCTTGGGGTCTGGAGGAGGGTAGGAAGCGATGAAATATACAAATAATGATTACACCCTTGAGCTAAATAAACAATAACAATAATTAGCTCAATCTGTCCTTCAAGTGAGACATGTCTCTACAGTCTTGTGCTGATGACTAGGCAGAGGAGATGGCCAAGCTGAGATAGAACTGGTATGATGGTACCACGTGCACCTACAGTTTGTGTTCACTAGAAATGACCTCTGTGCCAGAACACCAATGGTCTGCTCTGGGCCCTCCAGGAAGGGACATTGTGTTTTACATCTCTTCTTCCTCCCTTGCGTGCCACCCTTCCTAGCTAAATGATGCCCTTTCCTGTCCTGTTTTGCTCCAGGGTTCCTACCTTCTAGTTGAGTAGGTTCCTAATTTCAGTGGCTTTTCTTGGATGCTGAAATGTGAAGATTAAGAAGCGATGGCAGGCAGGTGGGATGAATCAATGTTGAAGGGATGGGACATGAAGCTGTACTTTAGGATATTCAGGCACAACTAATCAGCAAGTTAGAGAAGGGCTGAGACCTAACTCCACTTGGTTACCCCATCCTGCTGATTAGTGTCTGCCCAAGGACACCTGCTTTCAGAAGGGAACCAAACCCAAAACACCTTGCCATCAAGTCAATTCCAACTCATAATGATCCTATGAGATGAGATTTGGATGGGAGGTTTTATTAATTGAATTGTGCCCCCTAAAAATATGTTGAAGTCTTGACTCCTGACCTTGTTTGGGTATATATGACCTTGTTTGGAGATAGAGTCTTTGAAGATGTTATCAGTTAAATTAAATGAGGTTATACTGGAGTAGGGTGGATTCCAATGCCATGTGAGTGGTGTCCTCATAAAAGAGGGAAAGAGATACAGATGGACAGGTATGTGACGCTGCCGAGGAACACCTGGAATTACCAGAAGCTGAGAGCAACAAGAAAAGATCTCCCCCTAGAGTCTGTGGAGAAAACAGGCCCTGATGACACTCTGAATTCAGACTACTAACCTGCATAACCAGAAGGCTGGCGGTTCAAACCCACCAGCCACTCCTCGGAAGGAAGGTTGGGCAATCCTACTTCCGTAGTGATACTGCCTCGGAAACCCA
>NW_006921737.1:7926840-7934088 GCF_000298275.1 Orycteropus afer afer | reverse complement strand
GAGACCTCTAGGTGGACTCAAACCACCATCTGTTATTGGCACTGTGTCCCAGGTTCTGACTTACGTGTTCTTGTTCTTATATCCAGCACTGCTCTTATTCCTTTCTGCAATAGAATCTGACTGGTCTATTTAGACTCTCAACACTCAGTTTTTCTTCTGCCTCCTGGTCAGTCACCCAGATCTGACCTCTAGGACCCACTACTGGCCACTGGGCAAGCTTGTCTCAGCTCCCAATTATAACAGCTTCTATTTATTGAAAACCTTCCATATGCCAGACATGGTGGTAACTATTTTCTGTGGATCATCTCATAAAATCCTCAAAGCAATCCTGGGAGGTAATGACAATTACTACCCACATTGTACAGATGAGAAAGCAAAGCCTTGGGGAGGTTAAATATCTGCCCCAAGTCACACCTAGGAGATAGTTACACTTGACTCTCCTGGGCATGTGACTATGCACCTGGTGTCTTAAAGCTCAATTCCAGTTTTCCAGAGTGGGGAGCATCCAGCAATGTTGGCACCAAAGATGGTTTGGTGTGGTGCACAACATCATGGTAATACCAAATCCTGGCCTGAGGCTCTTCTTTTCACTCTCTTTCATCTCTCTGATTATGTCAGAGAAAAAGTCTTGATTTGGTGCTGGCTGGGAAATGATTTAACACCTTTCTGACATTTGCTAATGCCTCCCTTTTCCTTAAAAAGACAAAACAAGCTTCAAGTGTGGAGCCTTTGAAAGGCAATAGTTGAGAAAGAAAAAAAAAATGATACTGTCATCATCTTATTTCTTTTTTATGGTTGCTTTGAATTTATGCAAGTAATACTGTCTTTTCCTTTTATAGTAGTGATTAAGGGTTTCATTTTGTGATGTATTTATTTAAGTACAGGATGTGAATCCACTTCTTAAGAAATTAAGTAGACAGTAGTACATGTGATAAACCACATATGGAAAAGTATTTGGAGCATAAGAGACTCAAGAGTAGCTTGAACAGCTTCCATGTTATGCAACCTCCTTAGTCTGGAAAATCCCATCATCTGTGATGTCAGCAAAGCTGCCAGATCCCACCTGGCTACTCTCCAAACAGTTAGTGGTTTGTTGTTCATATCCAGTTAACCAGTAACAAGTTGCCATCAAATCATTTCCGACTCATGGTGACCCCATGTGTGTCAGAGTGGAACTGTGCTCCATAGAGTTTTTAATGGCTGATTCTTCAGAAGTAGATCACCAGGCCTTTCTTCTGATGCACCCCTAGGTAGACTCAAACCACCAATCTTTCAGTCAGCAGTTGAGTGTGTTAACCATTTGTATCACTTGAGGATTCCATATAATAGTTACAAGATATCTCTTGATAAGCTTTAGAAAAAGTGAAAAGCATTGACTTATTAACTAACCACCACATTCATCTCAAAAGAGCCCCAAAGTTTTGAGAAAGTAAAAATTAGTTCAGACTGAAAAAAAAAAAAAAAATGCCTTTCAGTCATCAGACCGAGATAACAGGTCAAGTTAAAGCCAGCTCCAAAGTAATAGGAAATAACATTTCTCTCAAGGACACACTGTATGTTATAACCAATCCTTTTGAGTAACCACTGCTTTCTTACATCCTGAAAATCCTTGTTCTCTAAAATCAGAGACTATCAAAAACATTGCTGTTTGAAATAATATCAGCAAGCTTGAGGCACTCCTGCCTGGAAGATCTAAAACACTTTGACACAGACAAGCAGCCTCAATTTCCAATCCAGATGCAGAGGAGCTTCAGGTAAGAGATTTCTGAACACAGGATTCACATTTATCTTAATGTTGTTGTTTCCAAGGAAACAGGAACCAGGGTCTATTCTAAGTCCAGACCTGGTGTTGACCCCTTTCATATAGCCCTGCTTTGCTTTAAATTTTTATTTACATTTTCCCTAAATGCCACCCATCCTCCAAATCCTGTAACAATGCCATCCTTTCCTTTGTTTGCTAGAATTCCCCCACTGTTCTGGTGTGTGATCTCCCTCACAGCAATGGGCGGACACATTTCATTCTATCAGACCACAGATTTGTCCTCAGTGGTCTTAGGCTGATAGAGCTCATAAAGCTTCTATTTAACTTTTGTTATTCCAGACTATTTTGTTTAATGTTTACCTTGTTTGATTGTCAGATAGATAGACTGACAGACAAAACATAATTCATCCCCTAGGAGACACTACAGTAAAATTATGAAGTAACAATATAACTTTTCTATAGAAACCACCTGTTATTTTGATTCAACTTTTCTGTTTAATGGCAATGTTATGGTTTGTCTGTTTTTGATGGTCAGTTGCTTTATTTGTTTTTAAATTATAAGTTGTGTCCTTGATCAGTATCATGAGTAAAACCACAAGCTTGAATTTCCACAAGTGTGCTTAACTTGATACGTGTTCCTTGTCAGGGACAAAGTTCCACGTCTATTGTAAGCTGGCTTCTGTGGACAAATGTCTTGCCTGCGGACCATCTCAATGCAAAGAGCCAACCCCCGCCTCCATGCTCTCTCCCAAGCTACATATGTCAGAGACGTTTCTTTAAGCATAGTCATGGGCTCTCTCAGGCACGGGGAGGACAGTTGAGCCTTGAAGTAGGGCAGGGAGGCTGAGGATGCAAGATCCAAAACATCTTCCTCACAGAGCCATCTGGTGTCGGGTCTCTGCCTCCCTGCAAACATCTGCCTATTCTCTGCTCACTCTAAGCTCCTCTGTTCACCCACACCTGAGACTCAGAAAGTTTGTTGCTGCCAGGTTGGCCACAGCACAATTTCAGTCTCACAGAACTGAATGCCCAGGACAAAAAAATATGATCACATTGGTTGCCTTGGGTCAAGTATCTACTCCCGTGCTCATGAAAATAAGCATGGTGGTACAAGCACAGACACCTATTCCTCCACTCAGCAGGGGCTACAGCCCAGGGCAATTCCAAAGGCTAGGAGTGCTATGTACTCACTCCAGGATTAATTCTAATGGCAGAAGGATAAAGAGTTCATTTGGAACTTATTTTTCTATAACTCAGATGTTAGCAGCTATCTGCCTATATCCTTCAGGAGAAAGCATCAATAGGTCAAGCGTGTGATTCAGCCCAGCATGTTGTTGACAGCTGCCACAGAGTCAGCCCCTGGACTCATGGCAACCCCACACACAAGGAACGGAAATGATGCCTTGTCCTGCACCATCCTCATGATAGGTAGGTTGTATAATCCATAAGGTTTGCATTTGCTGATTTTTGGAAGTAGATTGCCAGGCAGAATCTGACTTGATTTGGTCAACAACATAACACCAGGCCCCACCGCCAGCTGCATGCACCTGACCCCAGAGAGAGAAGAGGTCAGAGGGTCAGTGCATTATATCCCCCAACAGAAGAAGAAAAGCAACCTTCTGCCACATAAGCCCTAGCTGTGAATCAGCACACAGCAAGGTGTATAATCCTACCATTATTAATTCATACGATGAATTTAAAAGGTCATCTTCCTGTGGGGATCAGCCAATAACATGGAAAGGGCAACAGTTTTATCATCAGGCAACCCTGGGCTCCAAGCAGAGCTGCATCATTTTCTAGCTGTGTGACTTGGGCAATCTCTCTCCCTCCCTGAACATAGGTTTTCTCACCCTTGAATGGGATATAGCATCACCTCTCCCAAGGTTGACTTTGAATATTACATCAGAAAATATTAATCCACCCTCCCTTTGGGCTTCAACTGTATTCAAGATGAAGAGACCAAAAGACTTGGATCCAAATGGTGCAAATTGTAAACTCAACTGTTCAATCATTTAAGATTCTGTTCACAGGATCCTCATCCCTTCTTTGGTAGATTGTTCCCAGAGAGAATGTCGTAAGAGCACAAGTTTCTCTTCTGAGAGAAATTTTCCAGGTGTCAAAACATCTGAGACTTAGAGTCAATCTCTAGCTTTAAAAAACTTTAAGGATAAAAAAGCATGTATTGGGCATAGTGGTGGTTCAGTGGCAGAATTCTCACTTTACATGTGGCAGACCATTGGGTTCCATTCCCAGTCAATGCACCTCGGGTACAGATACCACCTGTCTGTTAGTGGACACTTGCATGTTACTGTGATGCTGAAAAAGTTTCAGTGTAGCTTCCAAAATAGGAATAAAGGCCTGATGATCTACTTCCAAAAATCAGTGAACGAAAGCTCTATGGATCACAATGGTCCAATCCTGTTGTGCCTGAGGTCTCTGTGAGTCAGAGGGCGACTCAATAGCAGTTAACAACTGCAATCCAATAGAGGTTCTCTGGAAACTAAGTTTCTATAAAACACATATATTGAAATCCAAGCACTTTGCCACACCCTATGTGGCCAGCCCTGTGGGTTGGTGTAGCTGATGCTGCCACAATTCACATCCTACCAGTTAGAGCGCTGCCCAAAACCCTAAGTCCAGCACTAGCACTGCTTTATCTGTGGATATGCTCTGTCCAAAGCCCACTCTCCCTGATCATAAGCAGGGCAGAAATGTCAGGGGCTTACACACACCCAGCAGCTCTCCTCCAATGAGCCAGAAGTAAAGTAACTCGGAGGTCTGGGTTTTGCATTGGCTCCCTGAGTTGCTCCCACAGGATTAAACTCCAGCTGCTCGTAGTCTGTTACTTTGCATACTGTAGTGGTTTGCATGTTATTCTGATGCTAGAAGCTATGCCACCAGTATTTCAAATACCAGCAGGGTCATCTCTGATGGACAGGGTTCAGTGGAACTTCCAGCCTAAGACAAACTAGGAAGAAAAGCCTGATCATCTACTTTCAAAAATTAGCCAAAGAAAATCCTATAATTCACAACAGATTATCATTCAATACAGTGCTAGAAAATGATGAGCCTCCCAGGTTGGAAGGCACTCAAAATACACAATTGCTACAACAATTGATGTGATCATACCAATGATTTTGAAGGTGGTGCAGGGCTGGATGATGTTTTGTTTTATTGTGGATGGGGTTGCCAAGAGTCAGAGCTGACTTAATGGCAACTAACAACAACAACATCCCACAGTGGATTAACAATGCTCTCTTTAATGGCTTTTTTACTTCTTCACCTCAATTCATTTCTTTACTGAGGTTTACTCATCACCCAAATAAACTATTTACATTTGAATCTTTGTCTCAGCTGCTTCTGAGGGAAACCAGATAAAGGCAGTTTATTTAATCCAACAGCAACTCCCATTTCCCTCTCCATTCCTATCTCTCCTCCCCATTGAGGCTGGAAACTCAATGTTTGCTTTCCCAGCTTCATCGGCAGTGAGGGGGGCCATGAGACCCAATATTGGTCAATAAGACATAAAAAGAAGTTCACTGGGGGAAAGAGGTTCTGAAATGCTGTTACTTCTTGTTAAAGGGGGAAAGTACAAGAAGAAAACTCTTGTCTCTTCTATCCTTCTTCCTGCCTTAACTGCTGAAATGATACTTGGAGTTTAATTCCACTATCTTACAAACATAAGGACTTAAGATCCCTTAAATATCTATAACAAGGTCACCATACAGTGGACAAGTTTCAGCAAAGCTTCCAGACTAAGAAAGACTAGGAAGAAAGGTCTGGTCATCTACTTTTAAATATGAGCCAATGAAGACTATGGGTCACAACAGAATGTTGTCAATATGGTGCTGGAAGATGAGGCCCCTAGATTGGAAGGCACTCAAAACACACAATGACCACAATGATGGACTCGAAGACACCAGCAATCATGAAGATGGTGCAGGACCAGGCAGGCAATGTCTCATTCTTTTGTACATGGGGTCACCATGAGTTGGGGCCAACTGATTTCAACTAACAACAATGTCCTGTAACATTTGCCATCCCTAAAAAGACTAATTATTTGTCCTCAAAATCTAATTATTTCCTCCTAACACTATGTATATAGTATTTTGAGATATTAACTTTCCTTTTTCCTTTCAAGCAAGTAGTAGGTTCTGCTCATTGATACCCAGGAAAGGCATATGGTAGAGCAGAACATAAATATCCTGAAGTGTTTCTGGCTCATGTGTTCCAAAAGCCCACAGTCTTCAGGGAAATGGATTCTGGACATGGAGTGAGAGTCTTAAAGAACAGAAGGGACTATTGATCTCACTCAGACTAAAAAGAGACGGGAGTCCTTGTGCTGGCTCACATCCCTGGGCTGGGGAAGAAGAGCAGAAGCAGAGGTTGGAGAGAGGTCTCTGGAGAAGGGGATACCTGTACTCTCTGTCCCATCATGCCTGCTTGCCAGGAGTGCTGTCACTAGTGAAGGACAAGATCCAAGAGAGGAATGGTTATAAGACATGTCTAGGCAGCTTGGGCACCAGTATCTTTGTAGAGATTTGCATCCACCTTTCTTCCCAGGATAGAAGCCCTAGTTGAGCAACAGTTAAGCACTTAGCTGATAACCAAAAGGTTGGCAGTTTGAACCCACCTAAGAGCTCCATAGGAGAAAGACCTGGCAATCTGCTCCCATAAAGACTACAGCCCAGGAAAACCTATTGGGCAGTTCTACTTTGTCGTATATAGGGTCCCTATAACTTGGAATTGACTCAATGGTACACAATAACAACAATAACAGCTTCTCAAAGAAGGTCCCTGGGTGGTGCAAATGGTATATGCCTAAATATTAACTCACAGCTGCACTATGGAAGAAAGACCTGGGATCTGCTTCCATGAAGATTACACCCAAGAAAACCCTGTGGAGAAGTCCTATCTGCAACACATGGGATAGTCATGTTGTTTGTTGATGTTAGGTGCCGTCGAGTCGTTTCCGAGTCATAGCGACCTCATGAACAGCAGAATGAAACACCACTCGATCCCACGCCAACTCCATGATCCTTGTTATACTCGAGCCCATTGTCGCAGCCACCATGTTAATCCATCTCATTAAAGGCCTTCCCCTCTTTCATTGACCCTCCACCTTACCAAGCATAACATCCTTCTCCAGGGAATAGTCTCCTCTGACAACATGACCAAAGTAGGTGAAATGAAGTCTGGCCATTCTCACTTCCAAGGAGCATTTAGGCTGCACTTCCTCCAGGACAGATCTGTTAGTTCTTTTAGCAGTCCATGGCACTTTCAGCATTCTTCGCCAGCACCACAACTCAAAAGCATCTTCTTCTTCCTTCTTCTTCGGTCTTCCTTATTCATTGTCCAGCTCTCACATGCATACAAGGCAATTGATACTTTCAATTGAAAGTATCATGGCTTGTGTCAGGTGCACCTTATTCCTCAAGGAGACGTCCTTGCTCCTCAGCACTTGAAAAAGTTCCTTCGCAGCCAAC
>NW_006921737.1:7925280-7926740 GCF_000298275.1 Orycteropus afer afer | reverse complement strand
CTACTTCCGTAGTGATACTGCCTCGGAAACCCAAGGAGGGGTCGCTATGAGTCAGGGCTGACTCGATGGCACATAACAACAACAACAACAACAACCTCCATAACTGTGAGACAATAAATTTATTTAAAGCCACTAAAACAAAACCAGTTACTGTTGAGTGATACTGACTCATGGTGACCCTGTGTGTTGTCAGAGTAGAACTGTGCTCTGTAAGGTTTTCTGTGGCTGATTTTTCAAAAGTAGATTGCCAGTCCTTTCTTTCAAGTCATCTCTGGGTGGACTCAAACCTCCTACCTTGCAGTTAGAACCGAGCATGTTAACCACTTGCACCATCCAGGGATTCCTACTTTGTGGTATTTTGTTATAGCAGTTCTAGGGCCCTTACAGGGAGAATAGCCAGACTCTAATACCAATGACCTGGCCTTACACAACCAAGTGGGTTCTAGGCCCCTATCTGCCCTGTGTTCTTGCCTGCTGCTTCCACCACAGTTCACCTCTCTAGTACTCAACTTCTATCTCTTGCTCTCAGTATCTTCTGGACTCATATTTCTGTGCTATCCTGCCTAGTGCCGAGCACTATATCCAACACACAGTAGGCATAGCAAAAAGAAGGGGGATGAATGCTTGTTACCTAACTGTCTAACTATTCTTCTTGGAGACTAAATAAGACACCTGTAGCTCTAGATATAGAATGCTTGGGTGGCACAAAGGGTTAAATGCTCAACTACTAACCAAAAGGTTGGTAGCTCAAATCCACTGAGAGGAGCCTCAGTAGAAAGGTCTGGCAATCTGTTTCATATGCAATAGTTAACCAGTAACCTGTTGCCATCAAGCCAATCCCGACTTATGGCGCCCCCATGTCACAGTTCTGTTATGCAAACATGAGGTTGCCATGAACCCAAATCAACTTGACAGCAGTGGTTTTCTGCTTTAGCCCGAGATATAAATGCCTCTTGTGAACTGAAGATTAAAGACTGAAGATTAAAGTTGACTATCCCTTAGCCAGGGAGGCCCATTCTCAAAGCAGGGGGCTGAGGAGCAATAAAAATACCTCCGGCATACTTCAGCACTGCCTATGTTTTGGGGCTTTCTCTCTTGCTTCTCCCATGTTGCCATCAAATCATTCCCGACTCATGGTGACCCCATGTGTGTCAGAGTGGAACTGTCCTCCACAGAGTTTTTAATGGCTGATTCTTCAGAAGTAATCACCAGGCCTTCCTTCTGATACACCTCTGTTGTTGTTGTTAAGTGCTGTCGAGTCGTTTCCGACTCATAGCGACCCCATGCACAGCAGAACGAAACACTGCCGGATGCCGCGCCAGCCCCACAATCCCTGCTGTACTTGAGCCCATCATCAGGGCCACCGTATCAATCCATCTCGTTGAAGGCCTCCCCCTCTTTCGCCGACCCTCCACCCTACCAAGCATGACATCCTTCTCCAGGGAATGGTCCCTTCTTAC
>NW_006921737.1:7915172-7919532 GCF_000298275.1 Orycteropus afer afer | reverse complement strand
TTCAGAGTCTCTTCTGTCATCCATTTTGGTTTTCTCTTCTTTTCTTATCTTTTTAGTGATCTCTTGCTTTCTTCATGGATAATGTTCTTGATGTCATCCCACAATTCTTCTGGTTTTCAGTCATTGGTGTTCAATGCATCAATCAAGTCTCTAGATGATCTCTAAATTCAGGAGGGATATATTCAAGATCATATTTTTGCCCTTGTGGATTTGTTTCCATTGTCTTTAACTTCAAGTTGAACTTGCATATAAGCAATTGATGGTCTGTTCCAACTAGTCATGAGTAGGAATCAACTCATGGTGATGGGGTTTTTTGGGGGTGGGGTGGGGAAAAGGTTTAGTATTTCAGGAAGCTATAGAGGATACCTAGACCAGAAAGATCTCTATAAAATGGACAATACTTCTTAGTGGTAATCTTTATGGACTGGTAAGACCAACACTATGCTAAGAAGGTTTAAAAAAAAAAGCCTGGGTAATAGGTTCAAACACCCTTATGAGTAGAGACACATTGAAAATTTAGGGATGAAATGTTTTTCCATACCCACACTGGCCACTGCCCTGTTCTGAAGATCATTAATCAAATAAGACCAATTTACTTTTCATTCTTTCAATAAATATGAGTTCCTACTGTTACTGGGAGCTCTGGTGGCATAGTGCCTAAGGCATTTGACTGCTAACCAGAAGGCTGGCAGTTTAAACCCACCAGCCACTCCTCGGAAAGAAGACTGGGCAATCTACTTCCGTAGTAATTCCACCTCGGGAACCCAAGGAGGCATTGCTATGAGTCAGAATTGACTTTATGGCAGTGAGTTTGGTTTGGTACAGTTACTAGGCATTTGCAACATAAAACATAGTCTCTGACTTTAAGGAGTTTAACAGTCTAACTGTGTAAACAGTCAACTTATAGACTCATAAATCGAGTTACATGTCTCAGAAGATTTCCAAACATTACATGAGTTAATCACGAGGGAAAAGAAAGCATTTTGTGTGCCATTTATGGATGAGCATACAATACAAGATTCAAAGAGGCTAAGTGACTTATCAAAGATCACACAGTCACGATGGGTTGGTATCAAAATTCCTATCCAGATCAGACAGATTTCATTGGACAGATTCCTTCCACTTTGCTCACCTTCCTCCAATGACTACAGAGAACCCAGAGGGTGTATGTGAACACATTACAGCTTACTATTCAAGGTGTATGTTTTCTAAAGTCAGAATCAGTACATCTGGTAAAGCTGTAGGTGACTTCCGTGGAAACCAGTTGTATTCATCACACCTTGAGGGAAAGCAGCAACTTCCAATATGCTCACATTAATTAACACAGAAGAAATAGACTGGAGTTAATTATAAAGCTTTCCTAGTTTGAAAATAAGGACCAGACCAGCTGTCAAAGAAGGATCAGCTCCACGGACTAAGGTGAGAGCAGAGGAGGAAGGTCTCACCTCTCTGCTTTGTGTCCTTGTCTGTTGAAAACCAAAAGGCTTGGTGGTCTCAGATTCACAAAGGTTCTCTCAGCTTTGATCATGTTACATCTCCCTCTAAAGTAAGGCCCTTGGCCTCTAGGAAAGATATGTGCATCAATTATTAAGAAGAAAGAAAAAATTGCATGTCATTTTTCTAGCATTAGATTCTTTTTTTCACCACTTGTTTCCAGTATTTGTCTATATAAGGAAGAATAAGCCAATGCTGCTTTAAAAAAAAAAAAAAAAAAAATCATGATGAAAGTTTCAGTTCAAGAGCTGAAGAAATATTGGGCAACATATTTTTCAAACCCCAGAAAATACACATTTACCACTGAATCCCTTTCGAAGTTTCCTTTTTCTGCTCAAGCCTAAGAAGCAACAGTGTTTTGAAGTATGCTGTGCCCTTAAACCACCTCAGTCCTGCACTTACCCTTCCATTCTTTAAAATAAACATGATGGCTAAGAACCTCACCTTATTCCCTCTAGCTAGTTCATACGAGGACTCTGGTAGCATAGTGCCTAAGGCACTTGACTGCTAACCAGAAGGCTGGTGGTTCAAACCCACCAGCCACTCCTCAGAAGGAAGTTTGGGCAATCTACGTCCCTAGTGATCCACCTCAGAGACCCAAGGAGGGGTCACTATGAGTCAGGTCCAACTTGACGGCACATAACAACAACAGTCCATGCAAGTGTAAAAATATTTCCCAACCTCTTCAAAGTAAAATAGTGGTAGTCTACTTGGCATCACCCACAAGTAAATAAAATTTTCCATTACAAAGAGATTGTGTCACTCAGATATTTTAAAGACAGGTCAGTATTCCTTCTCCCAGAGAAGGAAACAGAAATAATGTCTAACCAATTATCACTCCACATGAATAGAACATTGTGCTTTAAAGGACACAGACAGGAAAGATCATAAACTTCCCTCCCACATAGGAGGAAAAATCTTGAAGAATCCATAGATTCCTGCAGATAGAGCAAACTTTAATGCCTCCAGTTTCAATGGTCTCCAAACCTGGGGTTGCATTAGAATCACGTGGAGGCATATATTTAAAATAAAGTTGTCTTTGAGCCACCCTAGACACTCTGAATCAGCTCTAATAAAACCCATACATCTGTATTTCGATCATGAAGTCATTCTGTTGTGCAGCCATATTTGGGAACCTCTCCTCCAAGTAAGAATCCAACTAAAACTTCCCAACCAAGTGGTCTTTGCTTCGATGTTTCCTATGACAGACAGCCCACTGGATACCATTAACATCCACTCTATCCTTGAACAGCAAGAACTGTTGGGAAACCAGCCTCCCCAAAACTCCCATCCACCAGCCCTGCTCTTATATGAGGGGCCTCATTTGTTCTCATAAAGCACCAGGTGTTTGCTGCTTATACCTGAGAAACCATACAAAGAAAAACATATATGGAAATACAAATTTCAGCCTGTGGAAAAATAAGAGAAAATTGTAAAGTTTATAATTTGGTACTGAATTAGGTTGAACTCGACATAATTTTAGAGCAGACCTTACAGTCTTAAACCAGGAAGTTCTAGAAGTATAACTGATTAAGAGTACAATGCAAAGAGGGCAGGACTTTAAATCACAACTAGTTTGGCTCCTGAATCTTCCATTTACTATTTGATTGGCCTTAGATGTATCACTTAGCCCCCTCTGAACTATCCATTTTCTTGAGGAACTATGGTAAAACCAATCTGATATGGTTGTTACTGGGACTGAATGAGATATTGGCATTCAATCAGTGTTAGTTCCCTTCCTCCCCTTTCATTTTGTTTTTCTGTGCTCAGTTTGTCACAGGATCTTATCATTGCTAAATATCTCTCAGATGGGGTCTTTTTTCTCCATTACTAATGCCACCACCCAATTATCATGACTATATTTTCTCAGCATCTCGTTACTTAAATATTTATGTTCGGAGGGGAATAAGAAATTAATTATCATCTTAAGAACAAACAACATGCTATGGATTAAATTGTGAGTCCCCAAAAAATATGTGTTGAATTCCTGGCCCTTGTACTTGTGAATGTGGTCCTATTTGGAAATAAGTTTTTCCTTTTATTATGTTAGTGAGATCATCACTTCTGAGTTATAAAAAGACTAGAATAGATGCAGAGAGACACATATACGAGAGGGTGGGAGTGGGGACAGACACCACTTGAGGATCATCTATAAGACAAGAAACAGCAGGCTAATAACAAGGAAAGAATTAATGCTGCCAAGACCTTCATTTGGACTTTCAGCCTCCAGAACTGTAAGAAAATAAATTTCTGCTCTTTAAAGAAACATGTTTGGCAGCACTAGGGAACTAAGACACAACATAATTCCTTTCAGGGAGTAATATATTCTCCCTGTAACATCTTGAAAGGCCTCTTGGGGCAGAAGAGACCCTAAGAGCATGGGTTGTTACTGTTGTGAGCTACTGTCGAGTCAGCATCCAACTTATGGGGATTCCATGCACAATGGGATTGGACCATTGAGACCCATAAGATTTTCACTGGCTAATTTTCTGAATTAGATGGCCAGCCTTTTTTTCTAATCTATTTTAGCCTGGAAGCTCCACTGAAATCTGTTCAGTATCATAGCCACACGCAAGCCTCCACTGACAGATGAATGGTGGTTGTGCTCGAAGTGCATTGTTCAAGAATCAAACCCAAGTCTTCTGTATGGAAGGTGAGAATTCTACCACTGAGCCATAACTGCCTCCAGAGTATGAGTTAGCAGGAGAAGGGGGAAAAAAAGAGAGAGAGATAGCTAAATTATTCTGCATTTGAAATCAGCTAATGAGCTAAATGGGGGAGCTCTGGTAGCATAGTGGCTAAGACACTTGCCTGCTAACCAGACGGCTGGCGGTTCAAACCCACCAGCCACTCCTCGGAAGGAAGG
>NW_006921737.1:7912640-7914372 GCF_000298275.1 Orycteropus afer afer | reverse complement strand
GTGAGAGCTGGACAATGAATAAGGAAGACCAAAGAAGAGTTGATGCTTTTGAGTTGTGGTGTTGGTGAAGAATACTAAAAGTACCATGGACTTCCAGAAGAACTAACAAATCTGTCCTGAAGGAAGTGCAGCCAGAATGCTCCTTGGAAGCAAAAATGACCATACTTCATCTCATTTACTTTGGTCATATTGTCAGAAGGGACCATTCCCTGGAGAAGGATATCATGCTTGGTAAAGTGGAGAGTCAATGAGACAGGGGAAGGCCCTCCACAAGATGGATTGACACAGTGGCTGCAACAAGGGGCTCAGGTATAGCAAGGATTGTGAGGCTGTCATAGTGTTTCATTCTGCTGTACATAGGGTCACTATGAGTTGGAGCTGATTGGATGGCACTTAACAACAACAACATATATAGGGTGGACTGTGATCCAATCATATCCACTCTTAAAACCTGGGCTGCAGTGAGATTCTGACAAAAGCTGCCTATGTATCTTACATCTCGTTCTCTTATTTCATTCCTTTGCTCAGAAGCTCAGAGGGATCCTCACACGGACAGTGACAGGGGCCTACGTTCTTTAGTGCCAATTTCTGTTGGAAACTAGTAATCTTCTCACATACAGCCTTTCAGGTTATACCTTTCAGCATCTACCTTTCCGAATGTAACTTTCCATCATCTCCCTTAGTAGAAAAATGTTGCCAAAATGTGACCTCCATCTAGAAAGAAAAAAAAAAAAAACCAACTGGCAACTCTGTAGATTTGAACCTTCAGAAAATATTAATAATGATAATATCAATTATTTGCTGAGTATCCACTAAGTGCCAGGCATTAGGCTAAGTATTTTACTGATATTTTCTATTTAAGCCACTCCTCCGAAGGAAGCTTGGGCAATCTACTTCTGTAGTGATATTGCCTCGGAAACCCAAGGAGGGGTCGCTTATGAGTCGGGTCCGACTCGACGGCATATAACAACAACAAACGTCACAGAAGCCCTAGGTAGTAGATATTAGTCTTACTGCTTTACAGGGAAGCAAAGTGAGGCTCACAGAAATTCATTTGCACCAAGTCACAGAGTTTGTGAATGGTAGAGCCAAATTCATAGCCACACCTACTTGTGCTGTTAACCAGGCCACTTTGATGGACTCAGCCTCACCTGCCTTGAGACAAATTTCAATAGCAAACTGCAAAGATGTTACCGACAATTTCAAGTCTTCCTAAACAATAGCACATCTGTAGTCTACAAACAACCTTAGAAGATGCCAGCAAAAGATTTGGGAAAAACTCCAAGCCATGGCTACAATGCAACATCAGTGATTTCACACTCAAACTCTGCATCAGAATCACCCTTTTAAAAAATAATAATAAAAATAAATAAAACCACAGCCATAGAGTCTATTTCGACTCATAGCAACCCTATAGAATAGACTAGAACTGTTCCATAGGATTTCCAAGGATGTAAATCTTTACTGAAGCAGACTGCTACATTTTTCTCCCACAGAGCAGCCAGTGGGTTTCAACTGCTGACCTTTCATTTAGCAACCAAACACTTTACCCACTGCACCACCAGGGCTCCTTAGAATCACTAAGAAACTTCCTAAAACTAGAGTTTCCCAGACTTTGGTATAGACCTACCAGAGCAATTCTTTGGGAATTGGGTGCAAAAAAAAAAAAAAAAAAAAAAGTTTTTATTTTTTATTTCATTTTTTTAAAAAGATCCCTATCTTAGTTATCTAA
>NW_006921737.1:7896231-7906164 GCF_000298275.1 Orycteropus afer afer | reverse complement strand
AAAAAAGTAGGTGGTTTTAAAGAGCAGAAATTTATTTTCTCTGTTTAGGAGGCTGGAAGTTCAAATTCAGGGCACTGGCTGTAGGGGAAAGCTCTCTCTGTCAGCTCTGGGGGAAGATCCTTGCTCAGTCTCTGTAATCCTGACATTACTCAGTTCCTTAGCAAGCTCCACACGGCATCTATCTTTCCCCTATTTGTGCTTACCTGTATCTGTGCCTAATCTGCTCCTTTTATTTCTCAAAAATGGTTAGATTTAAGACACACCCTACTCTGATACGATCTCACTAACATAATAAAGAAAACTTCCAAAATGGGATTCACAGGTATGGGGTTAGGGTTCACAATACATAAATTGAGGGATATAATTCAATGCATAACAGTCTCCAAATAATGTAGCCTGTTCTAGAACTGAGATTTTTAAGAAAGACTGTGATTCAATACCACTCTTAGCATCAGATTCAACCACCTAAGTCTTGTAGCACTTCTAGCTTCCATCACAATAATAGCTCTATTTTAAGAAAAGTTTGGGAAGGTGTGGAGAATCTTAGCCTTAACTCATGTTCATCTCAGGCTGTTTGGGTTTGTTTGTGATGCCTGTGGTCATAAGAAGGCGGTGAGATTTCTCTCTCTCCATACGCTTTTCAACTCCCAGAATGGCATACTTAATGAGGGGTCCATCCTATTATGCTTAATACAGAGGTGACAAACAGTCACTGAGAACACCAACAACTTAATTTAGAACAATCGTAAGCATGCCTTTTGGCAGAAGGGTGTGTTTTGCACAGAAATATCTGGGCCCTGCCCTAAACCTAGATCTGGTTAGTCCAGGAAGTTCAGTGAGAAAAAGGAAACTGAACCTAAACCATATTCTCGCATGACCATGGAAGGAGATCAAAGATGAAAGACAAGAACAGGCTGCTGCTCAGATCCCAGGTTAAGTGGGACCAGTCCTAAATGAATGAGTTAGTGCTAGGACGCCACCAACTGTCTGTCAGTTTGTCATATTGTGGTGGTTTGTGTGTTGTACTGCTGCCACCGTATTTCAATGCTAACAGGGTCACCTGTGATGAACAGGTTTCAAAGGCGCTTCCAGACTAAGATAGTCTAGGAAGAAAGGCCTGGTGATCTTTTTCCGAAAATCAGCGAAAGAAAACTCTATGGATTTCAACAGATTATTGTCTTTATTGTGTTAGAAGGTGAGTCCCCTAGATTAGAAACCACTACACAAAGTCCACAGGAGCTCTGGTAGCATAGTGCCTAAGGCACTTGTCTGCTAACCAGAAGGCTGGCAGTTCAAACCCACCAGCCACTCCTCAGAAGGAAGGTTGGGCAATCTACTTCTGTAGTGATACTGCCTTGGCAACACAAGGAGGGGTCGCTATGAGTCGGAGTCAACTCGACGGCACACAACAACAACAACACACAAGGCCACAGCAATGGCCTCAAGCATAGCAATGATCATGAAGATAACATTTCATTACATTGTATATGAAGCTGACTTGACAGCCTTCAACAGCAACAGCTAATCACCAGTTCCAGCCAGAAGTGTTGGAGAACTTAATTTGAAGAGGCAACTTGGCAAACTGGCATTTGAGAGGCATATCCTAATTAAAGCATCCTTTGAGAAGGTGATGTGTGTTTATATATATATATATATATATATATAGTCTTACTTTTCTGAGAGAAATTGTAGACCTTAAATGTAGAAGATGTTTAAATACAATGCTAAAAAATGCTTTTAATATTTTGAAATTCTTCTTAATGAATAGTTACTGAATAACTTGCAATAGACTTTATTTCTAGAATTACTTGCTACCATTAAAACATTTATTATTGGAAAAATGTGACTTTTCTTTCCTACTTTAAGAAATATATCACTAGCATTGTGACATTCATGCAACGGTTATTAATAGCTTAGTGAACACCAGTTAAGAAATGTTGACGTAGAACAGTGGTTCTCAAATTAGATCTAGAGCTGTGTTGTCCAATACAGTAACTGCAAGCCACATATAGCTATTTAAATTTAATTTTTAATTAATTAAAATGCAACAACATTAAAAATTCAATACTTCAGTGACACAAGTCACATTACATGTGGCTAAGGGCTACCACGTTGAACTGCACAGATACAGAACATTTCTATCATTCTAGAAAGTTCCACTAGACCATACTGCTCTTGATCAGTTTCAGGTTAGAATTTTAGTGAATATTACTTCATAGGTAGTGTTGTGTACTTCTATTTAAGAGGCACACAAAATCTTGTCTTTCTTTTCATGATGCCAACAGCCACTGGTGATCATTGACTAGACTCTGTAATTCAGGGTTACAAATGAAGATACTCTAATTCTACTATTCCTTCTTCATTTACCAGCTAGAATGCTCCTACAAAAAGAAACTTCTCATCAACTATAACTGTCCTGAGATACAGTTTATATAGGAAAGGCAAGGTAAACACCTCATTCTTTCCCTTTACCAAACCAACAGAAAAGACCAAACTCACTGCCATCGAGTTGATTCTGACTCAGAGTGATCCCCATTGGGTGTCCAAGGCTGAAAATCGTTAAGGAAACAGACTGCCTCATCTTTCTTCTGTGGAGCAGCTGATGGATTCGGACCATCGACCTTTTGGTTAGCAGTCGAATTCCTTAACCACTACACCACCAGAACTCCTTTTCCCTTTACCAGTTTTCAAAATAATAAATTGGTTCCCTCGCATCTTCCAAAAGTGACCAAGGAGATTTTTTTTCTCAGTACCATTATGAACCTATGCATTTAAACATATTTCATGTGTTTCAATCCTTCAATATTACTAGTTGCAACTAAAAGCCTTGTACATATGCACTTTGTAAAGTAGTTTTCTCACTGTACTTTAAAAATAGAGTCTTAGAAGTGAGATTTCTGAGTCTAAAAGTAAATGCATATGTGATTTGCTCACCATTTCATGCCTGGAAGATAGCAACTACTTGCTACTTATTTTCTGACTGCCTTAGGATTCTAATTATGTATTAAAAATAAGTAATATTTTTGTGATAGATGATTTAATGTCACTTTCATCTTCAATCTCACATGCAGAATCACACAATTTTGAAAATAAATGAGCTGGCTAGATTCTGATGTAAGCATAACTTAAACATGCATTTGACACCCTGGGTGGTGCAAACAGTTAACACACTCAGCTGCTAACTGAGGTTTGAGTTCACCCAGAGAATCATTGAAAGAAAGACCTGGTGATCTGCTTCCCAAAAATCAGCCCTTGAAAATCCTATGAAGTGACACAAACAGATATATGCACACCCATGCTCATTACAGCACTAGTCACAATAGCAAAAAGATGGCTACAATTTAAGTGCCCATCAACAGAGGAATGGTTCAACAAACTATGGTACATACACACAATGGAATACTATGCAGCATTAAAAAAAGAACAATGATGAATCTGTGAAACTTCTCATAACATGGATGAACTTAGAGCCCACTACCCTGAGTGAAGTTAGTCAATCACAAAAGGACAAATATTGTATGAGACCACTATTATAACAAGTCAAGAAAAGGATTTCACAAAAAAGGAGTATTCTTTGACATATGGGTGGGGGGCTGGAAGAAAGGTAAACCACTAACTAGAGGGAGACACATATTAACCTTCAGGAAGAAAACCTTATTAAGCACAGTTCTATTCTGATGTAAATGGGGGCATTACAAGTCAAAATCAACTCCAAGGCAACATTTTTTTCTTTTTTTTTTAATGCACTAAGCACTATACTAGATGCTGGGAATATAAAAATAAGAAGCAAAATGTAGTATATAGTGAATGCAAAAAAAAAGAAAGAAAGAAAAGAAAAACCCTATAGAGTACAGTTCTTCTCTGACACAGATGGGGTTGCCAGGAGTCAGAACCAACTCAGTGGCAACAGGTGGTGGTGATAAAGACTCACTGGCAATTGGAGTGATTATTAAGTGGAGTCTGGAGAGGATTCTGATCAATATATTCAAGTTTTCAATAAACCATTTTAAAAATTGGGGTTTTTTTTAATGAATTCAATTGAATGTGGAGGGTACTTGACTCAATCCTTTCACCTTAAAGCTGAGGAGCTTGCAGCTCAGTGACTGCCTGATTTTCTCAAGTCATCCCAACAGCTGGTTTAGAAGGTAAGATTCTCATATTCTTCCCTGAAAGTCACAAACAGGCCTGTTTTTGTTTTTGTTTTTTTGCCTCCAGTTTGTCTTCTGCACAGGATCCCAATTTCCATTTAGGAACAGATATAATGTTCTGAATCTACCAAAACCCTAGTGAGGTTATTTAGCCTGTGACCAAAAGAACAAAGATGAACAGGCCATGCCCGGCCCTTTCCTTCTCTGCTGAGGCTCCCTCCCTCTGTTTCATCAATGCCAGCTCGGATTCCCATGTGCCAGCCTCCAGATGCTTCCCAGCACGGCAGAAGAGCCAGCCAACCCTGGCTGTCACCACCCCCGCTTCCCCAGGGAATCATTCCCTTCTCAGGAATCAGCTTCAATCCTACTCCTAGAGAGAGAGACATGATGACAACTAGGAAAGCAGTTTGCCTACCAGAGCCTAGAGCTTCCTTTCAAGGATGTCAAAAGAATTATTGGGCCCACCTAGCAGTGAGGTGAAGGCTCAATGAATTAGGTCAATGATGATATGAAAGCTGTAAGGGGAAAGCTGTACCCAGAAGCCATATTTCACTTCATGGTCCTCTGACAGGGACAAAACACCCTCCCATCCGTGCTCCACTGGTTGGAGTCAACACATGTTGACCAAGAATATACCAAAATCCCCTGGAGGTGACCCACACAGACTGACTCCCTACATTCTGGGAGGTCCAATGAATTAACCCTGCATTCTATCTCTCACCAACCTGCTGGGGTTCCTACTTACCTGCGGTTGACACTTCAGCAACAATGTATCCAACTATGATTGCCTCAATGTCATCCTGCTAAGTTACCTCCAGAGAATGCAGGTCATGCTTTGGTACATCTGAGACCAGCTTTTCCTCTGGGAATCCCAGATCCCTAGGAGTTTGTGAAGGTAGCAATTTGTGAAGGTTATAACATTAACAAATTTTTGCAAACATCATGGCTTATTTTTAATAATAATAATAATAATAATAATAATAAAAGTTTCCTTTGAGTCAATTTCAACTCATGGAGAGCCCATGTGTTGCAAAATAGAACTGCACTCCATAGGATTTTTAAGGCTGTGACCTATCTAAAGCAGACTGCCAGGTAAAACACAATCTTCTTTGGCACCTTTGAGTGGGTTTGAATTGGCAACCTTTCAGTTCATAGTTGAGCACTTAACTGTTTGTGCCACCCAAGGACTCTTGATCTTCATATCCACACAAAAAATTGGCCATGGAACAAATACATAGAGACAAAAGTGATTACTAGGATCTGAGAAAAGAGGGGGGTGGGGAGTTATTGCTTAAGGGTACAGGTACTGAGTTTCTGTTTGAGGTGAGAAAAAAGCTTTTGGAAATGGGTAGTCGTGATGGTAGCACACATGGTTGAATATAATTAATATTATGGAATTGTACATCTAAAACTGGTCAAAATGGTCACATTTTTTACCATAATAAAACTTTAAAATATTAATTATAATCAAAAACTGGCCTAGGGAGAAACGTATAATCATGGTGGTTATCAGTCTCCCATAAGATGAAGGCTAACAGCATCATTACCTTCCTCATGGGAGTTTTGCTTCCTAATGGACAGAGAGAAGGATTTTAGGAGCAAGCAGGCCCCAGTTGTAACCAGCTTTCGTGAACCACTGGCCGTGTGAATGTTGACAAAATAAACCTGTGAACCCACTTTTCATCTCTAAAATTGGGGAGATCCCACCTACTTCACAAAGCAGGGGTGTGAATTAAATGAGGTAAAGAAAGTAAAGCACCTAACCAACCACCAGGCACGTAGTAGGAGCTTTCTTCTCCCCCTGTCTTTCCTGGGCTTGATGAATGAGTACACAGAATAGCAGAATAGTTTTGATTTTCATATCCAGCATCACTGTCCTAAATTCTCTTTCTGTCCCTCAATAGTCACATGGACTTGGATGATGTAGCTTTGATGATGTAGCTTGAGCTTTCTGACCCATGAAAGAAAGTTTTTCTTGTGGGGCTGCTCTGAGGATAAGAGATAATGTGCCAAGAAGCATTTGCTCAACAAAAGGTAATTAATTACTCTTTTTCATGGTTGCCTTCCCTCCCCAGTGAGTGGGTTCCAAATGAGAATCCCTATACGATCCACCTGGGGGAGCTCAGGATGTGGGTGTGAAGGGTAAAGTGCTATGTGTCATGCATTCTCAAGGAAATGCCATCACCCTCAAAGGGACAATTATTTTTTGAAGGAGTTGAAAAAAATATTAGATATCACAATGGTTTGTGGCCTTCCAGAGTTCACAGTCTATGAACAGATATATGGTATATATGTGATATTAAAATTTCCTGGTGGGTGTAGCAATTGGGGAGAAAATAAAATGTCCAAAAAGTTCCTTGGGAGTCAATAATGGAAAAGCAGGTTGAGAAACACTGCTACATTCAAACCAGAAATAATCTAAAAAGAAAGAAAATGGCTGACCGAAAAGCAACCTCCAGATTAGAATGAATGGGGAGGAGGTAGATGGAGTCCAACCCACCTGCTAAAAACTAAAGAATGATTTTTGGTGTGAGAGGGTATTTTTGCTTATTATTATTATTATTATTATTATTGGGTTTGGTAGTATTTAAAAGAAAAGGAGCCTTTCATATTGAACCCTATGTGCTAGGAGCAGGAGCCATGGCAGTGCAGTTATTAAGCACTCCTCTGGAAACTGAAAGGTTGGCAGTTCGAACCCAACAGCTAGCTGCTTTACTGGAGAAAGATAAAGCAGTCTGCTCTATAAAGAATGACAGCCTTGGAAACCCTCTGGGGCAGTTCCACTCTGTCCTACTGGATCACTATAAATTGGAATCGACTCAATGGCAGTGAGTGAGTAAGATGTGCTAGGATTTGTACCTGGCACATTATGTGTGTGTTTATAGATAGATGGATGGATGGATGGATGGATAGATAAATAAGAACTTTATATATATATATATATATATATATATATATATATAAAACATATCTGTATAAAGTGGTTATGAAAAGTAGGTTTCAGTTCCTCAAAAAATAATGAATATCACCCATTAGTACAGTGCTCCTTTAAAAAATAACCTTTAAAAAAATTAAAATAACCTATATGAGATCAAACAGTAAACAGTTATTTTAGAACAAAGATGAGAATGTAGCGGGGCAGGAAAATGAGATTAATGGAACAACCAGAAAAGAAATAATGAGAATGTTCACATACTGTGAAGACTGTAAGCAACGTCACTGAACAATTTGTATGGAAATTTTTGAACAGGAACTTAAACTCCTGTGTAAACCTTCACTGAAAATGCAATAAAATATTGTTTTAAAAAGTTTTAAAGAAGGTTTCAGTTTAACAGATGAGAGCACTGAGATTCTTTGAAGTTAAGCCCACCAAGACCCCCTGCCATCAAAGCGATTCTGACTCATGGCAACCCTGTAGGAGAGAGTAGAACAGTACCAAAAGATTTCCAAGGCTGCAAATCTTTACAGAAGCAGCCTGCCACATCTTTCTCTTGTGGAGCAGCTGCTAGTAGGTTGGAAACAGCCACTAGGGCCTTCCTTTGAAGTTGAGCACGACCACTTAATTACAAAGATTTTGTTCTTTCTAGGGTGGCCATCCTCCCTGCTTTTGTGGGACAGTGCTTGATATGCCTGAAGTTCTGGAATCAATATCAAAGAGTGTGCCATTCACCCTACACTACAGCTATATTGTTGTACCATCCACAAGATGGGCCAAAAATCAGAGCAATCCAGAATGGCCTGTGGTAACAACATCCCCATCGAAGGAGGCAAAGATGCTCCTGGAGGAGAACGGGATGAGTCATGAAGGCAAGTGGCAGAGAGGGATGGGAGGATGCACAAGAAATTTCAACAGGCTCCACTCTTGGAACCATCCTGAAAAAAAAGCATGATGCATATGTAGAGTTTTGGGAGCTCAAAGAATGCAAAACCACATATATGATCACCACCAATTACAGCTGTGGTAGTTTCACCCTTTCATGGTTATATACCTGGGAGACACACCCACACTGACGCCTAAGCAGAGAAGAGGAGACAGAAGCCCTAGCCAAGGCCTCATTGCCATGGCACCAACCTTTGCCCAGTGACCTGAACTGGAAATGAGTGTTTGGACTTGCCCAGCTCCAGGCAGCAGCCAGAGAGCACCTGCCTCTCTGGCAGGCAGTAGATGAAAGTCTTGCTGCCTGTGCCCCTGCCTAGCCTCGTCTGCAGACTCACAGAGTTTGACAAATTGACATCCGTGTGTTCAAGAGGAAGTTGAGGCTGCTGGAGAAATTCTATTTGTGCCGGCATCTGAATAATTTAACACTCCTTCAAAAATAGAGCACCATTAGAATTTGTCAATTCCTTTTGAGCAGACGACCCCAAAAACAGAAAAAGAAAAAGAACTGACATATTACCTCATGGTACTGAACAGAAGGGTGGTGGCTCAGTTTTGCTCTTCTTTTCTAGAGTCAAAGTCCCTTACTCACTGGTGCATCTGAAGAAACAGGAAATGCTGCTCTTTTGTGCCTAAGTACCCCTGAGATCTAGATGTACCTAAAAATGTGTGCACAAGATGTACAAAAAATGCTTAATTCTTAGGAAATTGGACACATCAATATCCACCTCCACCACTTATTCTGTGTATGACCTTATTCAAGCCACTTAACCTTTCTGATCTTCAGTCTAATCTATAAAATGCGAATAATAAAGTGGCCTCCCTCACCAAGTTGTTACAGAATTGAATGAGCTAATGGAGGCAATGTGTATATCTCAGTGCCTGACACACACAGATGTTCAATGCTCTCCTATCCCCTTATGGTTTGGCCTGAAATGAAGGGGTACTAGTTCCCAGAAGACTTCACAGACAGGTACAATTTCCAATCCAGCATAAACACACTTTATATATTCCCATTACTTAGCCAAGCACTCGTGAAAGAAAAAAAAAATTATACATATTGCACTGTAGTAAATTACCTGGTATGGCTTTTCTAGCCGTAAGTCTTTGTAAACTCCATGGTGGAATTTGCTATGAGAAACTGAGTAGCTCCTGATTGTTAAAATCATCCACCTGGGGTACTCCTGTTGGGAGCAGCACAAAGTAATGTTCTGGGAAGCTCACTCTCTCACAGGTGCTTAGAATTCTGATGTTATGATTGGTTAGTTTGGCCACTCTGCCAGGCTCAAAAGGAGGACTCCTAGAGCCAGAAGAAGTCTCTCTGACTGCTGACAGAGACATGCACTCCTGAGAGACACACACTGTTGGGAAAGAGATGCAAGAGACACACATTGCTGAGTGCGACACCGAGGGACACACACTGCTGGGAGAGAGACTGTGAGAGACTGTTGGCTGAGAGACAGAGAGCTGAGAAAGACTGAGCATTTTTCCTGAACTTGAATTGTAGCCTGGTGCTTCCCTAATAAACCCCATAATCTGTGAGTTCTGTGTGGCCATTGTAGTGAATTATCGAACCCAGCAGAAAGGTGATGGGTGCTGTGGGAGGAACAGTTGGTGTCAGGGTTAGTGAAAGGGCTGGAGGGAGGTAGTATGTCTGGCCTCACACTAATGGGCCTTGGGCTACTGAATGTGATTCTGTTTTCCTCTTGTGCGGTTGGAGGAGGTCAGAAGATGTGGCCACCTTGCCCTTTTAGCATATATATATGGAGCCCTAATGGCACAATGATTAAGCATGCTGCTAACTAAAAAGTTTGGTAGTTCAAACCCACTAGCAGCACCACTGGAGAAAGATGTGGCAGTCTTCTCCTGTAAAGATTGTGTTGTTGTTATGTGCCATCGAGTTGGCCC
>NW_006921737.1:7882747-7889238 GCF_000298275.1 Orycteropus afer afer | reverse complement strand
GAAGGGCTGCTTATGCACAGGGAGACAGCTCAGGGAGCAGGAGTGCATGGAGGGATGGACACAGGGAAGAGGTAACTCTAAGGAGGAAGTGGGAGGGGAGCTATTGCATTGTGGTAAACTGTGGTCAATGTCATGAGACAAAATATATCTGAACCTCTGTATGGAAAGTGAATTTGCTCTGTAAACCTTCACCCAAATCACAATTAAAAAAAAAAAAAGAAAGAAAGAAAGAAAAAGAAAACCCAAAGAGAGTTGAACATTTACCTGAGGTAGAAACACTCCTTGGAAAGAACAATCATGGGAGAAAGAAGGGCTGTTTATGCACAAGGAGACAGCTCAGGGGGCAGGGGTGCATCAAGGGATGGACACAGGGAAGAGGTAACTATGGGGAGGAAGTGGAAGGGGAGCTGTTGCATTGTGGTAAATTGTGGTCAATGTCATGAGACAAAATATATGTGAACCACTGTATGCAAAGTGAATTTGCTCTGTAAACCTTCACTCAAATCACAATTTAAAAAAAAAGAAAGAAAACCCAAGGAGAGTTGAACATTTACCTGAGGTAGATACACTCCTCAGAAAGAACAATCATGGGAGAAAGAAGGGCTGTTTATGCACAAGGAGACAGCTCAGGGGGCAGGGGTGCATCGAGGGATGGACACAGGAAAGAGGTGACGGTTGGGAGGAAGTGGAGGGGAGCTGTTGCTTTGTGGTGAATTGTAGTCAATGTCATGAGACAACATGTATGTGAACTGCTCTTTGGAAAGTGAACATGCTCTGTAAATTTTCACCCAAATCAAAATTTAAGAAAAAAAAAAGTTAATTAATAATGTGAAAAAGAAAACCCTATGGAGCATTTCTTCTCTGTAATATAGGGGGTCGCCATGAGTCAGAATCAAATCAATGGCAACTAACAACAAAGTGTGTATTGAAAGAATGAATGGATGCATGCAAGCATACATGCATGAACAAGTTAATGAAACAAAGTTTCCTAGTTCCTTCCTGAGGAAGTGTGTAACCTGATTCATTTATAAATTTGAAGACAAAAGCAAATGCAGAGTGACACCAGTAACCAAGGAATGTTGGTCTTTGAAGAGGATAAGCAATCCCTGGCACACCATGTAAGTTTTTTTTCTTATCTTTCCACCACCTGGTTGGGAAACTTACAAGCTTCCATTTATTTATGTTAACATTAGCCTCAGTTTTCTTACCTGTAAAATGGAATAGAAAGGAAGCATGGTGGAAAAGAATAGCAATAATGGTGGCATGACATGAAAAGTGTCATCAATGTCCCTGAGCTGTAAATGGGGAAGTTGTTATTTTGCCAAATGTCTTGCTGTATATGTTTCCACCACAATATAAATTACAAATAAAAAGGAAAAGGAAAGAACAGAGCTTTCAGCCAGAATAGGTTCTGATCCCAGAGAACCATGCAGCCTCTGTGGACCTCAGTTTCCTTAACTTTCACATGGGGTAATAGTACCCTTCTCCTCGCCTCATCAAGTAGGGAAAATCAACTTTAAAAATTAGAGTGTGTGATCAATATTAATCTTGACTGTCACTAAACTGACTGTCTTCCAAGAGATCTCCTAAAGGGGTATTCCTTATCTTTTCTTAGTAAAAATATATGTGGGAGGCAGAATAATATCCCCCCAAAAGATGCCCATGCCCTAATCTCCAGAACCTGTGAATAAGTTGATTTACATGGCAAAAGGACTTTAAGGATCATAAAATGGGAGGTTTATCCTAGATTATTCAAGTGGGCCTAATGGACTCTACTCATAGGGGTCCCTATAAATGAAAGTGAGTGTCTGCTGACTTTGACAATGGACAAAGGGGCCATAAGCTATGATTATGGGCCACCTCCAGAAGCTGGCCAAAGCCAGGAAAAAGATTCTACCCCAGAAGCCATACCAACAACTTAAGCCAGTAAGTCTCATTTCAGACTTAAAACCTCTAGTATCATAAAATTAAAATGTGTCATTTTAAGCCACTAAACTTGTAGTGATTTATTATAACACCTTTTAGAACAATGATACAATATCCGAGACCAAGGTCCAGCTTTCACCCTAAATCAGGCACAAAGACCTGGTTTCATCACCCCTACAACCATAATTTTCTCTCCCATTATACAAACTTTCCAAACAAGAATAACACCTTACTTATCTACCAGAAGAGGTCTACCTGTAAGACAAAATACTCATCATGGCATGGGAAGTACCTTCTTTCCCTTTATGCAGATCAACACATATTTTGGAAGGATGATTGAGGTGCATGGATTAGAGCAAGAAGAGGCATGTGGATAGTATTGCTCCTAGTCTCCAGGTGGGATCACCCATGGCACTCCTGCCCACAGTAGGCACAACATTGCCAAGGGAACCATCACATCAAAGTTTGTTTGCAAAAAGCCTCTCTTTCTTGAGTCATATTTGGAAAACCACTGCCAACATCTCCTTCTGAGAAGCTCCTTTTTCTATGCATTCTATGCATTCTTGGCTGATCAACACCTCTTAAGAGTATTAGATGTGGCCTTTCATTAGAGCCATGTCTAGCACATAAGTAATACATGTAAAGTACTTAGCATACAAACCCAGCCAAAAGTAAGCAGTCAACAAATGTCAACTATTATCATTACTGTTATTATTATTATTTTAATTATTAAGAGTCAATCTATTTATATTCAGGTACAGTAGGGCAGAAGCACCCTTTTCTCTATATAAGGTGACTTCATTTTTCCTCTCTGCTCTATCACGCTCTGATCATGAATTTCTAAGTCCTTAAAGGAAGCCTCACCCTCCATACTGCCTGTACAATGATGATTATACAAAGCTCTGCTGGGATCATTGTTAGGTGATTTGTAAGATCTTTTTCAATCAATGAGAAAATGAATGTAAAGCTGTGAGGCCAGTGCCTGGCTAGAAACAGAAATCCACTTCCCTTGCAGAGCAGATATATTTTACATCTCCAAACAGTAGAATGAGAAGCCCTGGTGGCACTAACAGTTAAGCACTCAGCTGTTAACCAAAAGGTTGATGGTTCAAATCACCACCACCCCAGCAGCTCCAAGGGGAAAAGATTTTGGTGATCTTGTCTCATAAAGGTTGCACCAACAAAACCCTATGAGATAGTTCTAATCTGTCACACAGGGCCACTATGAGTTGAAATAGACTCAATGGCACCTAACAATAAATAGTAGAAAGTTTCAGTATGACATAAAATTCCCTGAGCCTTCTGTGGGCCTGAAGAACTGTTTCATGAGGTGAGGAGCTCATGTTTTTCCACCAGACTCCCTTCTTTGCCATGACTTGGCAGCTGGTGCATCACACTCAGGAGAGGGTTTCTCACTTCCTGAGGAAGGAGCTGCCATGAGCCTCAAACTCACCCTCCCCCTTGAGTCCTGCCTGGAGAGTCGTGGGTTGTAGCCTCGTGGAAGAAACAGCACTGGCACTGCCAATATGAAAAACTGTAAAATCGCAAATGACAGATTCGTGACTTCCCTGAGGGAATAAATAAAGTGAACAGATAGGCTCTAAGTCTGGGAGCTTTTGTTTAAGTCCTAATAACGTTTTACTAACTTAATGTGTGTGGTGAGAAAAGTGTGGGAAACCAGCACCAGAAGGCCAAAACACAGTTCACACACCTTGATGGTAACCCCAAGATGGTTTTCCCATAATGAGGAGAACAACAAGATGACAGGGATGAAACATTTCCTGAGGGATAGCAAAGCGAAACACATTGGGATGCAGTGAACCCACATTCCCTGTGCTCTTCAGGGCACCGTTCTTGGCAACTCTCCTGAACATAGTCCCAGGTGATGTCCAGCTAAGGGTTTAAATAATAACCAGTTGCCATCAAGTCAACTCCAACTCATGCTGACCCCATATGTGTCAGAGTAGACCTGTGCTCCATAGGGCTTTCAAGGGATGATTTTTCAGAAGCAGATCACCAGGCTTTTGTTCTGAGACATCTCTGGTTTGATTCAAACCCCGGATCTTTTGGTTAGCAGCTGAGCATATTAACCAATAGTATCACACAGGGACGCCATTTAAATTACAGACATATGATTAATGAGGAAAACAGACTGTGTGCCCAGATCTCAGGCTTGTCTCCCTTAGAGATCACTTATGTAGTTCTTCCAAACACCCAAATCCAGCCTGATCTCCATCAATCTCTATTTGATCATTTCTGGAGATCTTCAGTGAAGACATTTCCAGTGTAGAGAAAAGAGCACTGAACGAGGAGGCTGAAGACCTGTATCACAATTCTAACCTCAGCAACTAGGAAGCTTTGGATGACAGCTTTAGCGCAGTGCAGTGAAATACTTACTTAATACGGCCCTTCTAGCAATAGTCCTCCATTTTGTGATGTATTGTAAATCCTAGCCTTTATGCCTGTTTCTGGTCCCATTTTAGAGTGAATTTTCCTTTATGTTAATGACGCAGGATTAGGATAGGATGAATCTTGAGTCACTGCCTCACTAAAAGATATGACTCCAGTCACTACTCTTAGTTTCCTTGAGGATGTGGTCTGCATCAAATATATACAAATGCTCTGGCAAAGTTCTTTTTCTTGCTCTGGATCCTATGTCTGGTTTGTCATAATCTGACCTCCAGTTCTTGAGATTTGAATAAGTGGCCTATCATCTGACCTGATTCACCAGCTTCCGTAGGCTTGTAAGGCAGCAGCCAGTCATCTGACCTGCTGATTTGAGTTTGACAGCCCCTGCAACCATGCAAGTGAGGAGATTTCTCCAGACAGATGTCTGATCCATGGATTTGAGACTTGTCAGCATTCACAACCATAGGAGCCATTTCCTTGGCAGTTCATGAGTTCTGTGAGACATGACATTACAGTGAATTACAGAACCCTAAGATGGGAGGGAGAGTACTAAAGGGAGGAGTAGTAGTTGATGTTAGAGATGATGAAGTGGTACAGCAGTTCAGAAAAGTTGGACATTTGGAACATCTTTAATCTCCACATCATCGGGACCAGGCCTGTGCTGATCCTCTAAAAGAAATTATTCATGCACTTAGCTTCTCTGTAAAGTAGAAATAATAGTGCATACCTTGCAAGACCACCTCTCACCGTCTGTCTGTTGTACTGTGGTAACTTGAGTGCTGCTGGGAGGCTGCAAGCTATGCCATCATATTTCAAATACCAGCAGAATCACTCTTAGTGAACAGGTTTCAGCAGAGATTCCAGGCTATAACAAACTAGGAAGAAAGGTCTAACAATATACTTCCAAAAAGTAGTCAATGAAAACAATACATTCTTAGAAGTATGCAACCTACCTGCACAAAGGGAGTGGGGGTGGCATCCTCCTCTGACCTTCTCTTACTTCACAAAGGGGAAAGAAAATGACCATCAGCAGCCCAAGACTGGTTCTTAGGAGGTGAAATCAGATATTTCAGCACCCTCCAACCTTTTTACCAATTCTGACACCAACTGTCCCTCCCTCTGCACTCTCTACTTCTCTGCTGGGTTCAGTGATTCATGGCAATGGCCACACAAGACTCACAGACAATGCTCACTATTATGGAGTTTATTATGGAAGTATTGGTCACAATTCAGGTTCAGGAATGCTCAGGATTCAAGTCTTTGATCAGGACAACCTCTCCTTGGCCATGCCCACAGGCACAACACTTTTTGGCCCTTGGCCTCTCGGTGTGGCTGCTGCCCTGCCCAAGTATTATAAAGCTCTTCTAGCTCTGCTAATAGATGCACCTAGGTGTACCCCACTCCACCAGAAACACTCCTGCCCAAAGGTACTCAAACTTCTTGCTCCATGGGCCAGCAAACCCACGATTCTCTCTCATGCTGGTCTGTCTGTTCTGCTGCCTCTGCTGCCACCATCTATCTGCCATTGTTTCAATGCAAGGATCGTGGGTCCAAGGATATGCTCCAATCTCTGCTCTTCTCTGTCTTGATGGTAGTTAGATCCCCCTTTCTAACTCTGGGAGGTTTCATTTTAAGCCTACTAAGATGACAAAACTGACCAATCCTCACATTAAGGTTCCATACACTTTATTTGCATAGTCCCACCCCAAAACATGGTGCAAAAACAAAAAAACCAAAGCTGTGTACCTTATTTACATTTTTGGCAAGCTATTCAATCCCCTTGGTGGACCACAAGCACCTCACATGTACACGTTGTTGTTGTTGTTGTTGTTGTTGTTGTTGTTTGCCATCGAGTCGGATCCAACTCATAGCAATCCCTCCTTGGATTTCTGATGCAGTATCACTATGGAATAGACTGCCCAACCTTCCTTCTGAGGAGTGGCCGGTGGGTTTGAACCACCAGCCTTCCGGTTAGCAGTCAAGTGCCTTAGGCATTATGCTACCAGAGCTCCCCACATGTACATAGTTCTACCAGTTTATCTGGTGGGAGTCACAAGATTATCACTAGAGGACTCATACCAAGTAGTACACTGCATTGTTGTTGTTGTTGTTGTTGTTATTTGCCGTCGAGTCAGACCTGACTCATAGCAACCCCT
>NW_006921737.1:7876828-7882647 GCF_000298275.1 Orycteropus afer afer | reverse complement strand
CGTAGTGATACTGCCTCGGAAACCCAAGAAGGGGTCGCTATGAGTCGGGTTTGACTCGACGGCACATAACAACAACAACAACCTATATATACACACACACATATATAGACTTATCAGGTCAACCTCCAGTACAGGTATTCAAATCAACTGAGCCTTATTCCTGCTTGTCAATGTTTGTATAGCTCCTCGTCAGTGTGTAGTTTTATTCTCCATGTGGGCTGTTCCAAACCTCTTCCACAAATCCCACCCCTACTTCTATAGCCGTTCCTCCAGTGACATCACTAGGTTGGTGTCAACCAAGGTGGTAACTCAAAGTGTCAAACCCCCACACCCATGCACTTGCTCTCGTACCTGACCACACAGAAGCCTTAGTAATGTTTGTTATGAATTTTAATCATAGAATCAATTTAATCAATTAATTCAATCATTTAATCAACCTGAGCACATTAGAAGGTTCAAAAAGTAAATTAACATAAATGTTTAGCCTTGAAGGTATATTGATACTTATAAGGTGGACTTATAAAAAATGTTTTTATTGTTAAAATTCCAGGGATATTTTTATTTTAAAAAAATACATTTCTGCTGAAACACTTCACAAAACTTTATAGACAATCATTTTGATGTCACCTCCTCAGATAGTGTCACCTGATGCACTTCACACACACACACACACACACACACACACCCTTCTAGTGATGCCACTGCCTCCCTTTAGTTCCTGATCTTACACCCTAGTTCAGTGAACTCCCTCTCAAAATGTCTCCTGCCTTCATCCATTCCATTTTCCTCCCCTGTCATCCCTGTCTTCACAGCTCACTAACAGTTTCTAAAGCTAATCTCCTGCCAGTGTTCTCAGTCCCACCAACTTCCATTTGCTCAGAACTTGGCTCCATCAACCATCTCTCCTCCTTTTGTGCATGTTCAAAACCTTCATCCACAGACTCTTAAGTTTTAGCCTGTAAAAATTTTAAATATCCCTACATCCTGAAAACATTTCTCTCAGCTCACCTTCCTATTTACCTTAGCTTATCATCCTCTCCTTCCTTTCCCAGCCAAACATCTCAAAGAATGGCTAAACTCCCTTGCCCAGTGCCCTCCCATATATTCATGTCTTAACTTCTAGCATTGCAGCTTTTGTTCAAGATGCACAAAATAATATCCTAAATTACCAGTCATTGGCCTCTTTTTCGTCCTTGTCTTCTTTGACCACCTCCACCAATTCTCTCCTGGATCTCCTCCTTCCTCCCTTGAATTCTTCTTCTCCTCTAGTTCCCTGTTCCTCATTTTCCACTCTCATTTTAAACAGAAATGTTCTTATAGTTCCATGCAGAGCACTTTTCTTTTCTTTCTCTACTCTGTCTCCCTGGATGATTTCAGCCACTTCTACCACATCACATTTTGGCCCTAACTAAACATAAAACTCTGGCCCTACTTTGTTCTTGAATTTGCAGCAGGTTCATGAACTTGCTCACTCAGATGTCCACCAGCTTGTTAAATGCCCAACATGGAATTCAGTATTCCAGCAACACTCTTCTGTGCTCCCTTCTAGTTGCCCTAATCTAGGAACCTCAGTTGTCTTTAAGACTCCTTCATCTTTCCTCCATCCTACTTCAATAACTTGCCAAGTCCTAGCCATTCACCCTAAGCATCAGTCCCTTCATTATCATCAGCCTGTGAGTTCCCTTTCCCCTACCCTGACCAGGTTCAAGACTCTAACATCTCTGATCTGCATGCTGACAACCACAGTCCATTGGGCCTTCCAGCCTGCAGTCCCTCATCTTCCCAATCCATCCACCATCACACTGTCCACAGTCATCTTCTTCTACTGACTGGTAACACAAACTCCACTTGTTGAGCCCTTCCTAAGTATCTGGCACTGAGCTAAGTACTTAGCAATTATGATCTCATTTAACCCCCACAAGAAAATCCCAGGTGGATACCCTTCTTGTCTCCATTTGACAGATGAGGAAGTAGAAGCTAAGGAAGATAATACACATGGTTACACAATTAGTGATTGAAAGGGCTGAGATTCTAACTCAAGCTCTCAGATCCCAGAGTACCTCAAAACCATACTGCCTCCATTCACAGAGCAGATCAAACCAAATAAAGCCCTTGCAAAAAGCCTTTGGTGGCCCCTTACTGCCTACCAATGTCTTTCTGCAACCCCTAGGCCTTCCATGGCACCATGCAGCCATCATCTGTGGGGCATTCACCATGCCAGTCTCACCATGCTGGGTGTTCCACACACGACTTTCATTTTGGTTCTGCCCACCTTTGTAGCCATATCCACCCATTCAAGTCACATCCCAGTCCTGGACTCTTCCTAAACATACCAAACCTTTGCTCTGGCTTCTTCCACCTCATGTGACTCAACTCCAAAGCACCCTCTCTCTCTAATTGCAACTCTGAAAATTGATTTCTCCTTTAGCACATGCCAGCATTTTACTTATACCTTTGCCACAACCTTCAACTCAGTCTATTTTAATTGATGGTCATAGGCATGTTTATTCCTCTAATTAGACTCTAATTTTCTTAAGGCCAGATACCCTCAGTGTTTTCATTCCTGTACATGCAAAGTACCTACCATGGAAAAAATACGAACAAATCAGTTGCTGTGAAGTAGATTCCAACTCATGGCCACACCAGGTGTGTCAGAGTAGAACTTTGCTCCATAGGGTTTTCAATGCCTGTGATCTTTTGGAAATGGATCACCAGGACTTTCTTCCAGGTAACTGTGGGTGGATTTGAACCACCAATCTTTCAGTTAGTAACCGAACATTTAACTATTTGTGCCACTCAGGAGCTTCATACCTAACACAGGGCATATTTAAAAGATTTGACCCCATGGATCTCACATATGCACTGTCACTGTGATCACTTTACCCTTGCTTGAAAAGCAAAAAAAAAAAAAAACCAAGATGACCTGCATGTGGCCAGGTAGGGATCTCTTATTCAGTATGGGCTGGGGATCCAGACTCTGGATCAGAACCCAGTCCATTTACTTGCTCTGAGTCAGTGCAGAAAAACATCACTGCTTACAAGCTGCAAAGTTAATTTTCAAGGAAAGAACAGAACAGCTTTCACATTCTTACACCTCCTCCTGCTCTCCCCTCCCACCTTCTGGGAGAAGGGCCCCTGAAGATGACTCACAGGTGGGAGAAGGTGAAAACTGTTCCTAGGAGAAAACTAAAAATCCCTGTGAGACACAAAGCAAGGCTGGTGATGGGATTTGTCCTTGGTCTGTACAATCCCAGGTTTGATTTGAGCCCTTGCGATGAACCTGGCAAAGATACAACCATTCACATGTGTATTTTCCTCTTTTCCCCCTAGTGAAATAGGCTTGAATACCTGGGGCATGGTTTGGTTTGGTTTGTTTGGTTTGTTTGTTTGATGCAGGGCATCAAATGCCATTATTCACTACTTCATCCCAACTTTTCTTAACAGTACATAAATTCCACACCATTCAAGAAGAAGAAGGGGGAAAAAAAAAACCTCTGGTAACTACTCCTGAATTTTCTTAGTTTGACAGAGTTAAGAGAGAAATCCTCATGAACTCTGAGACTATTTCTGTGCCCTCGTATGCAGGGGTTAAAACTTTAATTCAAGTTGGCAGGGATGTGCAGAAATTGGAACAATTGTCCACTGCTGGTGGGAATGTAAAATGGTGCAGCTTTTGTGGAAAACAATTTGGCATTTTCTCAAAAAGTTATACATAGAATTAACATATGACTCAGCAATTCCACTCCTAGATACCTACACAAAATAAATTAAAGCAGTGACTCAAACAGACACATGTACACTAATGTTCACTACAGCTTATTCATGTTTAATGAAACCAAAATGGAGTCTTGTGATCGACAAAATGGTGTCGGTGGTTGAGTGGATAAGGCCTCTAAGGCTTATGTTTACCAAAAGTTAAGCCTAGCTTTTCTATAAATCAGGCCACCCTCATTGACCAATGAAATGCTGACAGAGTTCCAATAGTAAACTGTATAAACCAATCAGAAATAAGTTTCTTTGCTTTTGCAGTTTTTGTCAGGTAAAAAGCCAGTCATTGGTGATACTTGGTGTGGTATTTTTCCACTTTCGGTTTGCAAATCTTTCCACCTAGTTTGCAAATCTTCTGCCTGAATAAACCTCATCCAATAGATTAATGTATTGACTCAGTTACTTTTGACATTCACAATAGCCAAAATAATGGAAACAACCCAAGAGTCCATCAACAGATGAATGGATAAACAAAACATGATATGATGGAATATTATTTAGCAGTGAAAGGAAATGAAGTCCTCCTGATACATGCTGAAATATGGATGAACCTCAAAAACATTATACTAACTGAAATAAGTGAGACACAAAAGGACAAATATTGTATGATTTTACTTGTATGAAATATCTAGAATAGGCAAATACAGAGACAGAAAGTCAATCAGAGGTTAGTAGGGCTAGGGGAGAAGGGGGAATAAAGAGTTATTGCTTTAATGGGTACAGAGTTTCTGTTTGGGGTGATGAGAAAGGTTTGGAAACAAAGAGTGGTGATGGTGGCACAACTGTGAATGTGATTAGTGCCCTGGTTTACACTTGAAAATGGTTACAATGGCAAATTTCATGTTGTGTATATTTTACCACTATTATAAATAAATAAACACTTCCCTCCACCTGGGAAGGCACCTTGCCAGACAGTGCAACAGAACTAATGTCTCACTCTTTCTCCTCCATCACCCACCCACCTCTCCACTGGCATCTCAACTCCCTGCACAAACAGATACCCTGCTGGGCTGGCCCAAAGGCCCATACTGTGGCTTACTTATCTGTGGTATTTGTTTTCTTTCTTGTCTAACATGTTATTCCTTTCACAGAAAGAGCTTTTTTTTCCCTAAAAAATCAAGACAAGGTGAGAAATCTCCTTTCTAAACACCTATACTGAGATGATGCCCAAGAATGCTGGAAGAGCCATTGAGCAGAGCTATGTGTATATGAGCTTACTAAACAGAATACTTTACCAGAAGCCACCGGTGGGCAGAACAGCATCATGAGCCTGTTCTGAAATGTTCATTTAAAGGACACTGCTGATCTGGTTCCAGCCTGGCCTCGGCCCAT
This sequence comes from Orycteropus afer afer, assembly GCF_000298275.1. Lineage (NCBI taxonomy): Eukaryota > Metazoa > Chordata > Mammalia > Tubulidentata > Orycteropodidae > Orycteropus > Orycteropus afer. The sequence goes on along the minus strand of NW_006921737.1, from coordinate 7,877,547 downwards.
TAATGAGAACACCCAGAATGTTTAAATTCACTTCTCACCTCCCCGACCCAGGCAAATCCACACCTGAAGCACTTCTTTTCTCTCTTCTCTAAAGAAAAGATAAAGCTAAGGCTCCAGGGACCCTCTACGGCTGGCAGGGTTATTCCATTTTATAGAAGAAGGAGTTCCTGGGTGGTATAAGTAGCTAACATGCTCAGCTGCTAACCAAAAGGTTGGAGGTTCAACCCGCACCAGAGCTGACTCAGAAGAAAAGCCTGGCACTTCCAAAAAAGTCAGCCACTGAAAATGCTCTGACATACAAGTGATCACCATGAGTAGGAATCTACTCAACTGGTATAAGCTAGGCAACTGAAGAAATGTTAAGGAACTTGTCCCAAATTCATGAAGATAGGGATTAACAGAGCTAGTATTTGAGTCCAAGTTCTTCTATTCTAAAGCCCCTGCTATGCGGCCTTTGAAGCAAAGGACTAGATTGAACTGATCAACTATTAACTCCTTGAGAACAAGAGAACAAGAGCCATACCTTAAACACAATAACACTCAACAACAACAGGAGATTAAAAAAAAAAAAAGGCATTCAATAAATGGCAATGTGCTTTCACTAAGATTACAGTCAAGAAAACCCAAGGAAAGTGAGAGCCATGACAAGAACAGATATATGCACACCCATGTTCATCACAGCACTATTTACAATAGCCAAAAGATGGAAACAACCTAGG
>NW_006921737.1:7849447-7868898 GCF_000298275.1 Orycteropus afer afer | reverse complement strand
GCAGTCAAGTGCCTTAGGCACTATGCTACCAGAGCTCCTGTACACTGCACTACACTACCAAACTGGCTCACAAGGAAATAGAAAGTTTTAACAGATTCATAACAAGTGAAGGGATAGAATCAGTGATCCAAAATCTCCAAAAAAAAATTCCTGAACCAGATGGCTTCAGTGGGGAATTCTACCAAATATTTAGAGAAAGGACATCAATACTGCTTAAATGCTTCAAAAATGTAGAGAAGGAATTAATATTACTGGGCAATCTACTTCTGTAATGATTTACTGCCTTGGAAACCCAAAGGAGGTCTCTATGAGTCAGAATGAACTTGATGGCAGAGTTTGGGTGTTTTGTTGTTGTTGTTGTTGTTGTTGTTGTTTAATTCCTTCTATGAAGTGAACATAACTCTGACACCAAAACCAGAAAAGACACCACAAGAAAACTATAGGCCAATATCTCTTATGACTATAGATGCAAAAATCCCCAACAAAATTTAGTGAACAGAATCCAGTAACATGTAGAAAGACTTATACACCATGACCAAGTGAGATTTGCTCCAGGAATGCAAGGATGGTTAAACGTTAGAAAATCAATCATCTTAATATACCTCATCAGTGGAACAAAGCAAAAGAACCACATGGTCATCTCTACAGATGCAGAAAAAGTATTTTATAAACTCCAACACTGTTTCTTGATGAAAACCTTAAAGAAGATTAGAATGGAAGAGAACTTCCTCCATATAATTTAAAGTATATATGAAAAGCTAATAGCCTTACTTATAGAAATAGAAAAACCAACCCTCAACTTTATATGGAATAGCAAGAGGCCCTGAGTAGCTAAAGCAATGTTCAAAGTGAAGAACAAGGGAGGAGGATCCACAGTTCCTGATTTTAAAACATACTATATAGCTACAGTAATCAAAACAGCCTAATACTTGTATAACAATAGACACATAGACCATTGGGATAGAATTGAAAGTGCAGAAATAAACCCAGACATCTATAGTCAAAAAATTTTTGACAGAGGTGCTAAGTTCATTGAATGGAGAAAGAGGTGTTTCTTCCATAAGTGGTGCTGAGAAAACTGGCATTCCACAAACAGAAAAATGAAATAAGATCCATGCCTCACACCATACTCAAAAACAAATTCAAAATGGTGTAAAGACCTACATGTGCAAACTAAAGCCATTAAATTCTTAGAAGAACAAACAGGGATAGAGCTCTAAGGCCTAGGTCTCAACAATGTGCCATCAAATACGATAACAAAAGCACAAACAGCAAAAGACAAAATAAATAACTGGAACTCTATTAAAAAATTTTTAAAAAAAAATTGTTCATAAAAAGACTTTACCAAAAAGGTGAAAAGAAAAGCTACTGAGAGAATATCTTTGAAAACCATATATCCAACAAGCATCTAATTACACACACACACACACACACACATTTATATACACATACATATAAAAACCAAACTGACTGCCATCCAGTATACATATGCATAAAACCAAACTCATGATTCTGACTCATAGCAACCCCCATTGGATTTCTGAGGCTGGAAATATTTACCAGAGTAGATTGCCCCATCTTCCTTCCTTCCTTCTGTGGAGTGGCTGGTGGGTTTGAACCACTGACCTTCTGGTTAGCAGCCAAATGCCTTATTCATTATGCCACAGTGCTCCATATATATATATATATATATATACACACACACACACACACACACATACATATTTTGACAACTTAATAGCAAAAAAGACAAATAACCTAATCATAAAATAAGCAAAGGATTTGAACAGACATTTCCAATTTCCTTACATTCTAGACACTAAACACATTAAAAGATATTCTGCATCATTAACCATCAAAGAGATGCAAATCAAAACCACAATGAGATAGATACCACTTCACACCCACTAGGAAGGCTAAGATAAACAGAGAGAGAGAAAAAAAATAACAAATGTTGGTGGGTATGTGGAGAAATTGGAACCTTTATCCATTCCTGATGGTAATGCAAAATGGAGCAGCCATTGTGGGAAACAGTGTGATGGTTCCTCACAACACTAACAATGGAACTACCATATGACCCAGCAATTCCTTTCCTAGGTATATACCCAAAAGACTTGAAAGCAGAGACTCAAACAGAAACTTGTACAACAATGTTCATTGCGGCACTATTCACAATAGCCAAAAAGTGGAAAACACCCAAATGCCTATCAATAGATGAATGGATAAACAATGTGCTACACACATACAATGTAATACCACTCAGCTAGTAGAAGAAATGAAGTCCTGATACATGCTATAATATGGATGGAGCTGGAAGCCATTGTGCTGAGTGAAATAAATCAATCACAAAAGGACAAATAGCATACATCCTCAATAATATAAAAGGACAAGAAAAGGCAAATAGATACAGAATACAGTTCATGACTGGCTATCAGGAAAGAGAGGAAGGGAGGGAGAAAGGCAGGGTTAACAGTGATAGAAATATAATGTTAATTCAAGGTAAGGTTGCACAGCCAATTATTGTAATTGCTATTAATAAATTGTACACCTACAAAAAGTTAAATTAGAAAAAGTTGTGTGATAGATATATTTACAACAATGACAAGAAAGAAAAAAAAAATAGAGTAGCTGCTGAGTTTGCTTATGTACAACAAACATGGGATTTGGTTGCTTGGTTTGGAAGTTTAGGGTCACGGTTTCATGAGACATTCCAGTTAATCCCTCTAATAACATGTTTAGTGCCTCTGTTTTACCTCCTAGTTCAGTGCATAGTGTCTGGGGTCTTAAAAGCCTGCAAGTAGCATCCAAGGCACAAGAATTGGTCTTTATATACCTGGGGCAACAGAGGAAGACAGAAAGTCAGGAATAGGAGGACGGTAGGAAATGTGTTACTAATTGTCTCCACAGAACAAGTGCCTCCTTTGCCATAAGACCAGAAGTACTTGATGGTGCCCAGCTACATTAGTAAGCATTTTGATCAAAGATTCCATGAAAGAATACTGCTCAAAAGGGGAAAGATGCAAAACAGAACTTCAAATTCTCATGGACTCCAGACTTCCTGGAGCCACAGAGATTAAACGGCCTTTTGAAACTATTGCCCTGAGATAATCTTTAAACCTGAAACCAAAAGTAGCCCCCAAAGTCTTCTTAAAACCAAACAATAGTTTAGTTTAACCAGTAAAAAAAAAAAAAAAGTCTGCCTTGCGTATTATGCTCTTTTAAGATCTATATGGGATCAAATTGAGAACAGCAACTTGAAATATTAGATAGGAACTTTAGGGGGAATGAATTTATGTTAATGGAGGAAGAATAACTCAGAAAGGAGGTTAAGAATGGTTGCACAACTCAAAGAATGTAATCAATGTCACTAAATGGTACATGTGGAAATTGCTGAATTGGTGTATGTTTTACTGTGTATATTCTCAACAATAACAACAAAATAAATAACATTTTTAAGAAACAAAGAACATCCTATAGACACAACTCACAGCTCGCTTGCTTTGGACATATCATCAGGAGAGATCAATCATTAGAAGAGGATGTCATGTTTGGTATAATAGAGGGCCAAAGAGGAAAAAGAAATCTCTTGGTGAGACTGACTGACTCAGTAGATGCAACAATACACTCAAACATGGTAGAGGCCATGAGGATGACAGAAGAGTGGGCAACATTTTGTTCTGTTATACATGGGGTCACCACAAGTTATAGTCAAGTCAACAGCACCTATCTATCTATCTACCTTGCAGCTTTGTATTGTAAAGAAAAAATATACTCTGTTGTTGTGGTTAGGTGCCCTCAACTCAGCTCCGACTCACAGTGACCCTATGTACAACACTGACTGGTCTGTGCCAGGCTCACAATCCTTGCTATACCTGAGCCCCTCATTACAGCCACTGTGCTAATCCATCTTGTTGAGGGTCTTGCCCATTTTTGTTGACCCTCCACTTTATCAAGCAAGATATCCTTCTCTAAGGAATGGTCCCTTCTGACAACATGACCAAAGTAGGTAAGATGAAGTCTGGCCATTCTCGCTTCCAAGGAACATTCTGGCTTCACTTCTTCCAGGACAGATTTGTTATTTTTTCTTGCAGTCCATGATACTTTCATTATTCTTCACCAACACCACAACTCAAAAGCATCAACTCTTCTTCAGTCTTCCTTATTCATTGTCCAGCTCTCACATGCAGTAGTCTCACATGCAGCCTCAGATTGGGCAATCTACTTTTGTAGAGATACTGCCTTGGAAACCCATGGAGGGGTCGCTATGAGTCGGATCCGACTCGACATCAGTGAGTTTGAGCTGAGCATATGCATGTGAGAGCTGTACAATGAATAAAGTATACTGAAGAAGAGTTGATGCTTTTGAGTTGCGGTGTTGGCTAAGAATACTGAAAGTACCATGGACTGCCAGAAAAAATAACAAATCTTTCCTAAAAGAAGTGCAGCTGGAATGTTCCTTGGAAGCGAGAATGGCAGACTTCATCTTACTTACTTTGGTCATGTTGTCAGAAGGGACCATTCCCTGGAGAAGGTATCATGCTTAGTAAAGTGGAAAGTCAGTGAAAAAGGAGAAGGCCCTCAACGAGATGGATTGACACAATAGCTCCAACGATGGGCTCAGGTATAGCAAGGATTGTGAGGCTGGCACGGGACCAGGCAGTGTTTCATTCTGTAAGTAAGTAAGGTCTATGCTCATCTTACCATAGTGGGGTCACTATGAGTCAGAGCTGACTCGACAGCACCTAACAACAACAGTATTGTTGGTCTTCTTTGTAGGCATATGGATATGATCCTATCACTGACAGCATTGTCAGGATAGATCTTGAAATTTTCTTTGTGATGATGAATGCCACACCATTCCTTTTCAATTTGTCATTTCTGGAATAGTGGATCATGTGGTTGTCTGATTCAAATGGCCAAAACCAGTCCATTTCAGCTCACTAATGCCTAGGATATCAATCTTTATACATTCCATTTCATTTTTGCCAATTTCCAATTTTCCTAGACTCATACTTCATATATTCCATGTTCTGATTATTAATGGATGTTTGCAGCTGTCTCTTCCCATTTTGACTCATGCCACATTAGCAAATGGAGGTCCTGATAGCTTTACTACTCCATCCACATCATTAAGGTCAGTTCTAATCTGAGGAGGTAGCTCTTCCCCAGTCATATTTTGAGTGTCTTCTGACCTGAGGGGTTCATCTTCCAGTATGGTATAAGACAATGCTTCAGGGCTATATAAAATTTTCCAGTAATATATCAGACAGTGTTTCACTGCTATTCATAAGGTTTTCACTGGCCAATTCTTTGAGAAGTGGATGGCCCCTTCCTTCTTCTGGGTCTATCTTAATCTGGAAGCTCTGCTGAAACTTGTCCACCATGGGTGACCCTGCTGGTATTTGAAATACCAGTGGCAGAGCCTCCAGCCTCACAGCAACGTGTAAGCCACCACAGTACAACAAATTGACAGGTGAGTGGTGGAAGTCTACTTTTCAGAAAATTCTAGGCAAGTAATGCATTCAGCAAATGTAAAACCTGCCCCTAGTTGTGTCCCACAAACTGCACAATGAGCCCAGGAGCCCCTCTTGCATGTTCACGGCATTGAACAAAACAGATCCTGACTATGTAACTTACTCCTGAATAAACTAATGCTGATTCCTCGGTTTTATTGCCCATTGCACTGTATCTTCCTCAGGCTCTTATTTAAATAGATGTCTTCAAAGTCCACAAATGATAAAAGGTTGGAGAAGATGAGCCCAGGTGGAAAATATCTTAACTGGGATTTCCAATTTTGTTAAATTGCTTGGAGAGACAAAATAGGAAACTAGAAGCAGCAGAAAGAATGGAGAGGAAGCAGGAGCCATAGGTTCCAGCTAGTGTGCTGGCCAAGAGCAAAAGACAGGGGATTGATGTTCAAATGGCATAGGATGGGGCAGAGTCAACATAGCAGGAGAAAGCTGGGACGCTAAAGGTGGTTCAGACAAGGGAGTTAACCCAGGCACCCCTGCTTTCCCAGCTGAGTCCCCAGTGAAATATCTGGGATTCTATCTGAGAACATCACGACTTAAGCTTTGATGGAGGGGAAGAAGGACACCTTGATAAACACCTAATTGGAAGTAAGGTCTATGCTCATCTTACCAGCATCCACAAAACTCCCGGCCTAATGAGATATCTACCAACGTGATGATATGTTTATAGTACCTGAAAGAGTGGAAATTTGACAAATGGGAGAATGTTGAGTGTATTTTAGGAGTAAGTCGGTCTTGGGAATCTGACACCTGGAGTCAATGGACCAGTATTACTTTTTAAAATATTGTTTGTATAAATAGATGCTTTCTTGAGATGGATGCAAAGTGTAAAGGAGTGTCAGAGAGAAACTAATTCCCTGATTGTGATGAGGACCCATGTGGTCCAAGACAGCTGAAGCTCTGGTGTTATTTGCTCATATTGCTTTTTATTTCTAAGCTTCTTCCTCTTTCTCTCCTTCTAGCCAATGGGTGTCCTGTTGGATTTGCCCAACAGTTGAATTCACCTTCAGAAAGAAAAGAAAAATGTAAAGACATAAACATTTTGACAGAATATAACTGGCATACAAGAGAAAAGATGTTCTACCCAAGGATAATGAGGAACTCCATAAACAAATCAAAACCACAGAAACAGAAATTTAAACATAAATAAAAAGTTTACCCTATCTCTGGACCTCACCATTAGCTGCACATTAGGATCATTTGGGGAGATTGAGTTGTTTATTTAAAAATTCAATTTCTCAGTCCTATCTTTAGAGTTTCTCAGGGTTAGAAAATTGATTTTTTTCTTCATAAACCCCTTAGCTGATTCTGATGTATAGGCAGGACTGAGAATCATTACACTAGACAAAAACTTGCCCGAAATGAAGAAAATTTTCACTCTGCAAATCAGTTACCATTTGTCGTCAAGTCAATTCCGACACATTGAGACCCCAGATCAACAGTCCTCCCTAAATTCCAAGCAATGTTAGCCCTACCCTGACACATTTTTTATTTCAAAAAGAGAATAATGACAAAATTAGACTAGTTCCATGCAACTTTAAACCATAGGGGCAATTTGTAGGAGCTTAAGGGAAAGGATATAGTATAGAGGATAACAGCTCTGGCTTCAGAATCAGAAACTTCGAGTGGGTGTCTTACCCTGCCAATTACTATTTGAATCATCTTGGATACATTGGGAGGATTAAATGAGATTGTGAATTTAAAGAACCCAGTGCTCACACATATTAATTTCTCAATAAGGTTTAATTTCTATTATTTTATATTCTATGTTGTGGTGGTGGTTAAGTTTGTGTGTCAACTTGGTTGAGCCCGGTTGAGTGGCTGGGGAGTTGGTGGGAGCTATTCCCCATGATGAGACTGGCAATCAACTGCATGATGGGACATACCACAAGCAGCTGAATAGCTGTTTTAGGGATGTGGTGTTCTTCCCGTATATAAGAAACAGCTTTGGGAATGGTCTCCAGTTTATGGCACACTTGAATCCTGCATGTAGCCGTGTCATTCAACAGCCTGCCTTGCTCTGCTGACCTTGGGACTTACAATGGACTTGAATTAATGGCATCTCTTCACTCAGGCAGCTACTTGCTGCTGAGGCTAACAAGCCAAAGGCTGACAAATAAAATGGCACAGTCCTGATGTTACCAAGCCACATGGCAGGCCATTAATTCAAGTACCATTTTCTATAATGCTGCTGTTATTATTGTTGTTCTATGCCCTCAAGTCAGACTCGACTCATAGTGACCCCTCCCTGGGTTTCTGAGGCAGTATCACTACGACAGTAGATTGCCCAACCTTCCTTCCGAGGAGTGGCTGGTGGGTTTGAACTCCAGCCTTCTGATTAGCAGTCAGGTGCCTTAGGCACTATGCCACCAGAGTTCCTTCTATAATGCTAGTGCTTAGCAAATTAATTTGTAATGTAATCAAACTGTAATGTAATTCCTATCCAAATTCCAACAGTATTTTTTTAACTTGAGCAACCTGATTCAGTAATTCATTTGAAAAAATAAATGGGTGGAAATAGCCAAGAAACATTTTTAAAGTGAGAAAGAGGGAGGACTTGTACTGCTAGTTTTTATAACACAAATTAAAATAATGATATGAATTTTGGCATGAAAGAGAGATCAAATGAAACAAAATTATACATGAGGATTTTCAAATGGAGGACTATTAAGTCAATTAATTAAGTATGAAGGAGCTGATTAACAATACCACTGCCGTCGAGTTGGATCCGACTCATAACGGCCACTCCTTGGGTTTCCGAGGCAGTATCAATAAGGAAGTATATTGCCAAACCTTCCTTCCAAGGAGTGTCTGGTGGGTTTGAACCACCAGCCTTCTGGTTAGCAGTCAAGTGCTTTAGGCACTATACCACCAGAGCTCCTAAAATATAGATCTCCAACTCACATCATAAATCATAATAAAATCCCAATAGATTAAGATACTACATATAACTAGATTGCAAATAAAATTTAAATAATAAAAACAGCCAAAAATAATAGGTGAATACTTTCTGATCCTGTTGTTGTTGTTATGTGCTGTCGAGTCGGACTCGACCCATAGTGACCCCTCCTTGGGTTTCCGAGGTGGTAGCACTACAAAAGTAGATTGCTCATCCTTCTGGTTAGCAGTCAAGTGCCTTAAGCGCTACGCTACCAGAGCTCCTTTCTTCTTCTAGGGTAATGAAAGACTTCCTATGTGTTAAAAGGAAGATATTTTCATGGAGAACACTGGCAATTTGAATATATAAAATTAAATTTCTACATGGCAAAAAGACCATATACTGCATACACAAAATTAAAGGCAAATAAGAGATTGGGAAGTGATTGTAATAATTTTGAGTGTCACTGATTTAATAGCCTTAGTATACACAGAGATCTTATTGATAAATATGAAAAACACTGAAACCTAATTCTAAATGGACACAGGACATGGAAAGAAAGTGTTTAGTACAGGAAATGCAATTGGTCAGTGAACAAGAATGCACAATATCATTTGCAATCAAATAAATGAGAAGTAAAATAGTGATATTTTCTCACCTAACAAATTGACAATGTTTCAAATTCCTTAAAAAAAAAAAAAAAAGACCTACAGGATTGGTTGATCGAAACTGGAGAACTCCCAGAGACTGTTGCCCTGAGATACCCTTTGAACCAAAACTGTTATTTAGGTCACCTTGTACCTAAATAAGGAGCTCTGGTGGCGTAGTGCCTACAGCATTTGACTGCTAACCAGATGGCTGGCAGTTCAAATGCACCAGCCACTCCTCGGAAGAAAGATTGGGCAATCTACTTCCATAGTGATACTGCCTCAGAAACCCAAGGAAGCGTCGCTATGAGTTGGATCGACTCGACGGCAGTGAGGGGGGTACCTAAATAACAAATTGGCTCAAAAAATAGTGAATATCACTCATAAGTATTGTGCTCCTTTAAAAAAAAATCACCTATATGATACCAAACTGCCAACAATTACTTTAAAACAAAACTGAGAATGTATAGGGGGCAGGGAAACCATATTAATAGAAATGGAAAAACCAGAAAGAAAATGAGAATGTTCACACATTGTAAGGGATGTAACCAATGTCACTGAGCAACTTGTGTAGAAATTGTGAAATGGGAATTTACACTGTATAAACTTTCACCAAAAACATAAGATAATATTTTTTAATAAATTGACAATATTTAAATTTTGTTTAAGGGTAATACAGATTTCCTCTGCATTCTGAAAGTAAAGTGTTCTTATGAGACCTTTCATAAGCCAAAATGGTGGAAAGCCATAAAGCAATTACCATTCATTTATATGGGAAAAATTTCTGAACATTCCAAGACCCCAAAAATAACCTACCAAATCATAAGAAATAACACATAAAACCTAAAATAATGCTAATATATAGTGTACACAGAGACAGTTCAAAGCTCTGGCGGCTTGATGCTGAGATGCTGAGTGTAGTTCCTGGGGAAGGAGTTTGGCAACACCACTTTTGCTGCCCCAGGTATGTGCTGCCTCTTCAACAGCTCACTGCTAAGCAACACTGAATGCTAGTTTCACTTTTCACCTGTTTTTATCAAAGTAAAAATCCTCTTCAGATATCTCTCAGTTAACAAAAACAGGTACTAATGTAGGTCTTTCATAAAAGCAAAGTGAGGTAAAGTGAACTTTCATTAAGCAGGAGATACCTGTACTCACTGCTAGCAAGGATACATTGAGAGGAGCACTCATACCTTGCTGGTGAAGGATAAATTGCAACAAACGTTCTGGAAAGCAACAGGGCAACATGAATGAAGTGCTTCATAACTCATAAGTTTTCATATTCTCTAAAGCTTACTCAATAGCAAGTACCACTTCTCTAATCAGAAAATAAATAAATATACAGATACCAATTACCCAGAGTGCAAAGTTAAGTATTCACTAATTTTTACCAAAAGAGTTGGATAATTTCAAATCCTCTTGCAAAAACAAGGCTTGGAACAAGTTGTATTCTTTATTACATTGGTTTACAACAGAAAGACCCCACAGCTTTCAGAGTCAGGGGTGCACTTTTTCAGTTGCTACATTCAGGCAAAGGAGCTCTGGTGGTGTAGTGCCTAAGGCATTTGACTGCTAACAAGAAGGTTGATGGTTCAAACCCACCAGACACTTCGCAGAAGGAAGACTGAGCAATCCACTTCCTCAGAAACCCAAAGAGGGTCGCTATGAGTCAGAATCATTCAGGCAGGTCACTGAGTGGCCCAGATCTGAGCATAAAAGCGAATGAATTACTCATCACAATTTATCATCTCAAGGGAAGGAGTATCTTAGGTATGTCTTACTCTCTTTCCTCATCCACTTTAGCTCCTTAATCTCTCCCTGAAAACTAAAGAGTTGTCAAATTAGGAGAGGATTTATCTTTAAATGATAGCTCTTGCCACTGGGAAAAGTGTGTCACCCCAGAAATCCCAACCCTGTGCTACTTGCAAAGAAATGCTACCTGATACCATTTGTGTTTCGCTCCCCAACTTATTCTAAAAAGTGGCCCAAATGCACCTTTTAAAAATAAAAACCTATATGAGATCAAACAGCCAAGAATTACTGTAAAACAAAGATTAAAATGCAAGGAGGCAGGGACACTATACTAATGTGAGCAGAACAAGCAGAATGGAAATAATGAGAATGTTTTTCATTCTGTGCATGTGAAGAGTGTAACCATTGTCCCTGAACATCTTGTGCAGATATTGTTGATAGGAGCCTAAACTGCCATGCAAATCTTCACCAAAAACACAATAAAATATTATTTTTTTTTAAATGGAGCAAATTGCTGAGTGTTCTGCAGAGGATTCCATCTGCTTCAAGCCAGACAGCGGTTGTGGATTAGGAGTAACAATCAGGAGCCCCAAGTGGATCAGCTAGAGTGGCCTCACCTCCAGGCCCTACCACACCAGGGAAAGAACCCAGTAGCCAGTATTAAAAACATTTTAAAGTTCCAAACAGAGCTGAAGGAAGAAGCTATAAAGAGGAGTCAGAAGTGGAGAAAAGAAGTAGAAATACTTTGTTTTTTCAAACTGGAATGTGAGTGAAGTATAATAACAATAAACTCACTGCCATCAAGCCAATTCTGACTCATAGTGATGCCCATTGGGTTTCCAAGGCAGTAAATCTTTACAGAAGTAGATCGCCACATCTTCCTTCCGTGGAGCAGCTGGTGGGTTTGAACTACCAACCTTCTGGTTAGCAGTCAAATAAATGTCTTAGGCACTGCATTACCAGATCTCCTTATAATAACGATAGTAATTACTATTTTGATAGCTGTAACCAGTTTATCGAACATTCTCAATTTACAGGTCTATTAAAATAATACAGTTTAACTTTCCCCACCAGCACTCTCTCAAATCCCCCTTCCCTATTTTTTAACAACATTTTAGGCAAATGCTATAAATTTCATTTTGTCCATTTTGATCACTGAAGTAAATCCAATTCAGTATAACACTTCTATCTCATATCCAGTTTAAAGTTCTTCCTCTCTCTCATACCACCTCACCCCAAACCCAGACTGATTTAAATTCTAGCTCCAGTGGCTTGGAGTGAAGGAGGAAGTATTTGCCTTGTACTGAGTCACCCACTCCATCCACTTCTCCAGATCTGGCTCCTCTGGGGAAGGGGCAAAGAATAGAGGGGAAAAATGCAGAGATGTTAGGAGTGGGAAGATGCCCCTCCTCAGCATGACTGTGGTTTGGACATCTGATGCTGGTGGCTTGTGTGTGAGCACCTTTCATGAGGGCAGTGTTCAAGTTCACCTTGGCCACTTTCAGCACTGAGGAGCCACTCAAAAAGGGGCAGCTGTTCACTCCAGACACACCAGCTGTCCATGCTCCTGGCCACTTCTCTAGGCCAAATGTGATTTGGCTATGGCTTTGCCATCCCTATGGCTCTTATTCCTTCCATAGACTCCAAGCTCCTCCTTGTGGAGCCTTACGATCATCGGAGGACCTCTACTCTGCCTTCCAAAGGCCTTAACCCACAGAAAAGGACAACCATGCTTTTCTTTCTTTCTAGAGACACTGTACTGCCATTCCCTGCTAATATGCATTACTCCATCAAGCCTCATACCTGCCAAAATTTCCAGACTAGAAGTAGCACTGGACGCCACGTCCTTAATATGCTCCAAACTCCAGACGACACATGGAGTCCTCCAGGGAACTCTCTTGCACACCCACTCTACTCCATTAGTTACTCGGGGGGAGTAGTGGGTCTGCTGGATTGGCAGCTCAGCAAGCACCCAGATGCCCCTGTTTTCTTTCCTTGCAGGCATCCCCAGTCTCCAAAAAGGAGTCACTCAGAGTCCTATCACCTTGCTTGTGGGGAATTCTCACAAACACTCTCTCATTGGCCAAGATTCCAAAGCCCTCTATTTATATTGACCTGGGAACTTATGAGTTGAGGGCACCAAGGTGAGTTCTGATACCTTTCAGAAAATCCTGGGGGACCAAGATACTTGTGGCTCACCTTAGAAGGCCAAGTGTCTAAGGCTTTTCAGAATTGTAGTCTGAATGCTCACTCTGGGACAACACAAAAGTCCTACTCAGCACCCTGTTACATAGTTAACTTGCTGTGGTGTATTGGAGTATTATTCCCAATTCTTTATTCCTAAATAATATGATTAAAATTCACATTCTTAGTCATGTAATTTGCAGTGTTTTCTACTGTGTGAGGAGTATACCTCCCATGCCATTGATGTTGAGATGGACCAAGAAATTTGTTTTAGTCAATGGAATGATAGCAGAGATGACATGAGCAGAGGCTTTAAATGTGCTAGTATAGTTTGGCTTCCCTCTTGTTGTCCTACCATTTGCCATGAGAATATGTCCTTGGTAGCTGCTAGTCCAAATAGGTTAAGAGTCACATAGAGCAAACTTGAACATGCAGCCTGAAGGAGAGCTACCCAGTTGACTTGCAAATTCATGAGTAAGATAAATAATATTCCACATGTGGGCCACTGAGGTATTTGGGCCTGTTTGTTATGCAGCAGTATTATAGTAATAGCTGACTAGTATAGACTAGAATACTTGCTATAAGGGGATATTGGCAGGTCAGTGGTAGGATTCTTGCCTTCTATGTGGGAGACTTGAGTTTGATTCCAAGCCAATGTACCTCATGTTGTTGTTATGTGCCGTTGAGTCAGACCCAACTCATAGCAACCCTTCCTTGGGTTTCCGAGGCAGTATCACTATGGAAGTACATTGCCCCATCTTCCTTCCGAGGAGTGGCTGGTGGGTTTGAACCACCAGCCTTCTGGTTAGCAGTCAAGTGCCTTAGGCACTATGCTACCAGAGCTCCCAATGCACCTCATATGCAGCCACTATTTATCTGTCAATACGGCTTTTGTGTTGCTATGATATTGTACATGTTTCAGCAGAACTTCCAGACTAAGATGGACTAGGAAGAAAGGGTTAGAGATCTACTTCTGAAAATCGGCCAATGAAAACCCTATGGATAACAATCCATAACTGATCACAGGAATGGCACAGAAGAATGGCACAGGACCAGGCAATATTTGATTACATTGTGTATGGGGTTGCCATGAGGCAAGGGTCAGCTCAACAGCAGCTAACAATAGCATACTTGCTATATGTCCAAATAGTGCTAAGCGATGTATTATCTCATTTAATTTATTCCTCTTAACAATTTTAAGAAATTAGATCGTTCTTATTATCCTTCTTTTACAGAAAGAAACTGAGGCATAGAGCATTTAAGCATAATTAGTAAGCGAAGGAAACAAGCTTCAAATCCAGCAATCTAACTCCAAAGCCTCCACTCTTACCACCACGGAGGAAGGAGCAAAAGGAGAAAAAAGTGCGGCCCTGTGCTCTTCTAAATCTGTTTTCTGGTGCTGACCTTCGGCTCAAAGCCACAATGACCTTGTGTGCTCCCTATCAGCACAAGCCTGACCTGTTCCCAAGGACTGAGGCAATTTTTCTAGCCCTTTCAGTGTGTGCAAAGAGAATGAGACAGGCTTCCCTCCTAGAATGCATGACCCTTCCCTGAACTCTGAGAAGGGGAAGTCCCATGGGTAATTCTAACCAAGGAACAATTCTGCCATTGTGAGGAGCAGTCACGCAAAGTTCTGCACAGGATTGCAGGGCACCCCTCATTCTCTGCTTATTTTTATTCTCTAAGCAAATACCACCAGGCTTTTTCCCTTGAAAATTATTACACAATTGCCAGCTGCTTGGATTATACAAATAACTTGATAAAAGCAAAGCAATATGCTGTCCAGTGTTCAAACACCACCACACAACAACAAAGCAGCCAGGGTGTCAGTTCTCGTTCACAGCCTACAAACAGAAGTAGCTCAAATGAAGGCCACCCACTCCCTCTTAATTTTATGAGAACAGAGTAGCAGACAGCTTGGACCCACAATGGATTGTTTACTCAACTTGAAAGATGCTCTATGCACCAGGAAAATACAAAGTCATCTTCTTTGGCAGAAGAACACAATAATGTGATTCAAGGATGTACCCCTTTCTTTAATGAAACTAAGTGATCCCCAGTGAGCAACAATTTGGCTTACAGGTCTTCAAGTTATAAGCTAGCCTTTCTGAAGTATATAAGTATATAAGAAATAGAAGTATATATGTGTCTGTGTGTGTGTGTGTTTGTGTACATATGAAACCCAGCTGCCTTATAATATTTTAGACTATAGCTCCATGAGGTCAGCGTTCATATCTTCCTTGCCTATCATCACCCTCACCCCCCAATGCCTAGCACAACTGACAGTCAACAAATATTTCATGAATAAACAAATATAAAATGGACTTCAGGGAAAAACCCATCACTGAATTTTGAGTTTTTAACTCTTAAAATGCAAGGTTAGGGCAAGCAAGGGGATAGTTAGGAAAATTTGAACTTTTAGCAAAGGAAAGAGGGAAGGATAAATACCAGATCTTCAAAATCTTCAACACTCACCAACAAAGCTAACACTCCATGATCTTTATTTCAGCAAGAGAAGCAAGCTTAGTGTGTGGTAGACATCTGTGGGCTTTACCTGACCAGCAACCATACCCCCTTCTTTCAGTAATAGAAACTCTGCTTCCCTCACTCCATGCACTTCTTGGGAATTAAGGTCAGAGTACCCAAAGGTACGGGCATGTGACTCCGGCTAAGCCAGACAGGTGTCCCTCCTCTCAGAAGGTGAATCTTGAGCTAAGCACTGAAAGCCAGAAAATGGTGGAGGAGATTCAGCAGCTTGGGGATGTTCCAAATGGCCCATCTATTAGCAAGGGAGCAGGCTAGCATTCCCACAGACAGACTGAAGACTTCCCCAAAACACAATATGGAATTGACATCAGGACTGGAGCACTCCCCTGACCCATCGATTTGCTCTTTCAGCTAAGCTTCTTTCCAGAATCCTTCTTTAGAGACAAGCACAGAAGAGAAGAGAGAACTCCAAGCTGAGAATGGACATCTCTGGTCACAATTCAGCCATAAGAAATAAATTACCTTCCCTCTTGGAGTTTCAGTCTCTCCCTCCATACGTAGTATACCAGTATCAGTTGTTGTCCAGTTGATTCTGACTCATGGCAACCCTATGTGTGGCAAAGTAGAACTGTACTCCATAGGGTTCTCAATGGCTGATTTTTTGGAAGTAGATCATCAGGCCTTTCTTCTGAGGTGCTGTGGGTGGACTTGAACCTTCAACTTTTCAGTTAGCAGCCAAGCGCTAACCATTTGTACCAACAAGGACTCCCCATAGTATACGGGAGTGGAATTTAGTAAACATAAAGAAGCACTGAGTGTAGGGTCAATAGAAATATTGACCCCTTGGAGTCCTGGGCCTTGGCAACACAGTGCTCACATTATCAGGGTCTGGAAGGTTTGGAGTTTAAAGTAGGATAATCCCCTGGCTGGATGATTCAGACAAAGAGGATTAACCCTCAGACGAGAGAGTCATCATCCAAATATAGAGCAATCCCTAGCACACACATTGGAGGTAGGAAGCTCCTCCACCTTCTTTTGCAAATTATTTTTACTTTAACCCTTTAGGTGAACTGAGAGATTAACCCTCCAACACCTCAAGTCAAAGTGTTAGATTGTAAAAACATCCTCTACCTTCTTGTCATCACTTGTCTGTCAATTTGTTGTACTGTGGTGGCTTGCATGTTGCTATGATGCTGGAAGCTATGCCACTGGCATTTCAAATACAAGCAGGGTCATCCACGGTGGATAGGTTTTGGCTGAGCTTCCAGATTAAGATAGACTAAGAAGAAGGACCTGGCAATCTATTTCTTAAATTTAAAAAAAGAAAAGAAAAGAAAAGCCAGTGAAAGACTTATGAATACTAGTAGAATATTGTCTAATATACTGCCAGAAGATCAGACCGTCAAGCCGGAAGGCACTCAAAATACAAATGGGGAGGAGCTGCCTCCTCAAAGTAGGATTGACCATAACAACATGGATGGAGTAAAGCTTTCAGGACCTTCATTTGTTGATGAGGCATAACTCGAAATGAAAAGAATATCCATTAATAGTCAGAAGATAGAATGTACAAACTATGAATCTAGAAAAATTAGAAATCATCTAAATTAAATGGGACACATAAATATCAATATCCCAGGCATTTGTGAAATGAAATGAACTGGTATTGGGCATTATCATTAGACAAACATGTGATCTAGTATGCCAGGAATGACAAATTGAAGAGGAATGATATCACATTCAACATCAAAAAGAACATTTCAAGATATATCCTGAATATGTATCTTGAAGGTAACCTCAAAGAAAATTAATAAGCTTTCACATCAAAACACAAAAAAGGAGAGGCACAAATACTTAGCAAATACTAAAACAATAGCAATGAAGGAAATTATAACATGACTCATAAACAAAATTAGCTCAACACAGAAAATGATACAGAACAAACAAATCAGGAACACAATGAAAAAACACATAACAAAAATCGTTATTGTTGTTGTTAGGTGCCATCGAGTCAGCTCCAACTGATAGTGATCTTATGCACTGCAGAACAAAACACTGCCCAGTCCTGCGCCAGCTCTGTGACCCCTGCTATACTTGAGCTCATCGCCACAGCCACTGTCAATCCATCTCATTGAGGGCCTTCCCCTCTTTCATTGACCCTCCACCTTACCAAGCATGACAACCTTCTCCAAGGAATGGTTCCTTCTGACAATATGACCAAAGTTGGTGAGAAAAAGTCTGGCCATTCTCACTTCCAATGAGCATTCAGGCTGCACTTCTTCCAGGACAGATCTGTTAGTCCTTTTAGCACACCATAGTACTCCTAACATTCTTCTCCAATACCACAATTCAAAAGCATCAACTCCTCTTCGGTCTTTCTTATTCATTGTCCAGCTCTCACAGGCATAAGAGGCGATTGAAAATACCATGGGTTAGGCACAACTTAGTCTTCAAGGAGACATCTTTGCTCTTCATCACTTGAAAGAAGTCTTTTGCAGCAGATTTGCCCGATGCAATACATCGTCTGAGGTCTTGACTGCTGCTTCCATTGATGTTGATTGTAGAACCAAGTAATACGAAATCCTTCACAACTTCAATCTTTTCTCCATCCGCCATGAAGGTGTTTATTGGACCAGTTGTGAACATTTTTGTTTTCTTTATATTGAGGTGTAATCCATACTGTAGACTGTAGATTTTAATCTTCATCAGTACGTGCTTCAAGTCAGCCTCATTTTCAGCAAGCAATATTGTGTCACCTGTGTATCACGGGCTGTTAACGAGTCTTTCTCCAATCATAATGCCATGTTTTCTTCATATAATCCAGCTTCTCAGATTATTTTCTCAATGTATAAACAAACTGAATGAGTATGGTGAAAGGATACAAACTTGACTCACTTCCTTCTTGATTTTGAACCATGCAGTATAACCTTGTTATGTCCAAACGACAGCCTCCTGAGGTATGTACAGGTTCCTCATGAGTACAATCAAGTGTTCTGGAATTCTCATTCTTCTCAATGTTATCCACAATTTGTTATGTATGATCCACACAATCGAATGCCTTTGCATAGTCAATAAAACATAAATAAACATCTTTCTGGTATTCTTTGCTTTGAGCCAAGATCCATCTGACATCAGCAATGATATTCCTTATTCCACATTCTCCTCTGAATCCAGCTTGCATTTCTGGAAGTTTTCTGTCAATATACTGCTACAACCATTTTTGAATTATCTTCAGTAAAATTTTACTTGCATATGATATTAATGATGTTGTTCAATAATTTCCACATTCTGTGGGATCACCTTTCTGTGGAATGAGTACAATTATGGATCTCTTCCAGTCAGTTGGCCAGGTAGCTGTCTTCCAAATCTCTTGGCATAGCCAGGTGAGTGCCTCCAGGGGGTCATCCATTTGTTGAAACATCTCAGTGGGTATTCCATCAATTCCTGGAGCCTTGTTCTTTGCCAATTCCTTCAGTACAGCTTCAACTTCTTCCTTCAATATCATTGGTTCTTGATCAAATGCCACCTCCTGAAATGGGTGAAGATCAACCAGCTATTTCTGGTACAGTGACTCTGTGTATTCCTCCCATCTTCATTTGATGTTTCCCACATCATTCAATATTTTGCCATAGAATCTTTCAATATTGCAACTCAAGGTTTAAGTTTTTCCCTCAGTTCTTTCAGCTTGAGAAATGCTGAACATGTTCTTCACTTTTGGTTTTCTAACTCCAGGTCTTTATACATTTCATTACAGTAATTGGCTTTGCCTGCTCTAGTGGCTCTTTGAAATCTTCTTTTCAGCTCTGTTATCTTTTATGTTGTCATTTCTTCCATTTGCTTTAGCTACTCTCTGCTCAAGGGTGAGTTTCAGAGTCTCTTCTGACATTCATTTTGGTCTTTTCTTCCTTTCTCATCTTTTTAATGACCTCTTGCATTCTTCATGGATAATGTTCTTGTCATTACAAAATGACAGCA
>NW_006921737.1:7822070-7825063 GCF_000298275.1 Orycteropus afer afer | reverse complement strand
CACTCCTCAGAAGGAAGGTTGGGCAATCTACTTCCGTAGTGATACTGCCTTGGCAACCCAAGGAGGGGTCACTATGAGTTGGGGCTGACTTGATAGCAAATAACAACAACAACAACAATACTTATTAATAATATTGCCGTAAGTTGCCATTGAGTTGGCTCTGACTCACAGAGACCTTATGTATAGCAGAATGAAACACTGCCTAATCCTGCATCATCTTCATTATTACAATATTTTCATTTAAGTGTTTAATAATTATTAAATATTTAAATAATAAGTAAAATATTGATAATATTAGCATTAATAAGCTTCATGTTTATGCTTTTATAAAAATAAGTCACTGCAATTAATTCATGGATCTTTAAGCAACTATGTGTAATTTGTTTCTTCATTATTTATTATAAGGGCAGGGCCAGGAAGTAGTTAATGGTGCCTGGAACTGAGTCCCTTGAGCCAGAAGTCAAGAATTCCTGATATTGACATGACCTTTCCAGCCTCATCACCCAGGTCTAGGGCTCTGCTCAGAGCAGACCACCCCACAATTGACCATTTCCTCTCCCTTGGAGCCTCCCACATACCAGCTGGATCCATCTTCAGTGCCATCTGCTGTTCCCAAATCAGGCGAAAGGCCACGGTGAGACTCTATGCATGACAGGAGGGCAGGAGCCAAAGGCAAAACAAGAGCAGTCTTCCCTGGGCATGGGCTTTGGGAGCAGCAGGGAAAATCCCAGAGAATTAAAGCTTTTCCAGGAAGCTATTGAGGAACCTAACCAGCCTCTCACTTGCCTGAGAAAGCCAGTTCTGTCTTTTCAAAGGGTTTCTAAGCATAATTATAAAAGGGAGCCAGGCCCCACTTTCCTGTTCTTTCTTGATTCCTACCATCATATAAACTTATTTGCTGCTGCCCCAACCCAGGTTCTGATCCTCACTCTACCTTTAACTCACCATATGGCCTCAAATAAATTCTTTCTTTTTCTGCACTCAGCAGTCTCTTTTGTCTAATAAAGAGTTTAGATTTGCTGCTTTCTAAGATTCCCTTTCAGCTCTGAAGCACTAAGATTCAATAGTTCAAATAAGTCTTCCCATTGTCTCGAACTTATTCTGGACCTGGAAAGGGGCTTGCCCATGAAATAGTCACCTGGAAATATTGATGGATGAGCATGTTCTAGTGCCTGGTATTCTCTGTCAGAGCATTCATTGCAGGTTTATGTCATAGAAAGAACAAGAAAAAAAAAATTAAAATCTCACACCTACACCTGCCTAGATGAGTTTTAGGAGCTGAGGTCTCCTGCCAACACACATCACCTGACTTGAACATAGATGATGCTCAGCTCCCAGCTGAACAGCCAACTTCTAGACCCAGACATTGGTGATAAGAGAAAGGTCTAGAAGTCTGACAAGGTTCCATCTCTTACATCTCTACAGAGCTGGGGAATAAATGAACAAGATTGTACACCCACTTCTCTAAGTGTACTTCTGTCTGTGATTTTTTTTTTTTTCCTCTGGCCTCAGGTTTTCCATCTGTAAAATAGGAGAAAGATGGGCTTGTGACCTACCTCCTAAAAGTTCAGTTCAACTCTATTTCTGAGCAGTAAGACAGTCACCATTAAGGATAGGATTTTCATTTCTTTTAGAAAAAGAAAGTTAATACTACTCTCTCTCCTTCCACCCAAGACAATTAAGCTCTAATGTCTGAAAGGAAGGCAATATGGGTAGTATAGGGAGTTTCTGTAGAGAGCAGGAAGATTTGATAGGACAAGAGGCTTCTGTGTGGTGAGTTGAAGAGAGTAATTTTGGTATGGATATTCACTGCTGGGGCAGGAGATACTTTCAGATAACTGTTGGATCAATAATGAGGTCAGTAAGGGAGTAAGGAAGGCTTGCACATTGCTGCTGATGTGTTTGGGAACTCAGAGGGAAAGCTGAGTATATGCTTCTTAATCCAGAGGAGGCCAGAAAAGCAGCAAAGGTAAAAGACTAGGGAAGATAAATCATTAACCACAGAGACTCAGATCATCCCTGTCACTCACCCACTCTCACTTCTTGCCCAAGCCAGTGGAGAAGACCAGAAAGAGCCTTGGCCCATAGAACAACCACAAGAGCATATACTCATTTATGCATCAAAAAAGTATATAATATGTGCCTACTATATGCCTGATACAGGAAGAAGAGCAGACTTTTCCAGTAGAAGACAATGGGGCAGATTTTGTGGGAACAATACCCAGAAATATATGACAGGAAAATTTATGCTTCCACATAATCCAAGTCACTCAGAAGTTTTCAGCGTGAAATGTCAACAAACTGTGAGATTGCAGAGCTGAGCTAGGGGGATGGTTTATTTCAGAGAATGGAAGTTTGGTCTCTCTGAGGCATCTTGGAAATCTCTAGCACCAAAGGTGCATTAGTGTCCATTTGAGTCAGAATAGACTCAATGGCCATGGGTTTGTCTCATTTAGAACATCATGGGCCTCTTGCAGATAATCTTTTAAATAGCAGTACCAATATTAAATACCAGGATCTCAATTCTCCCTTCCTATCAAATCTTTAAATCCTTCAACTAGAAGCTGCAGTGATCCCTTAGTCAGTACTTACCCCCTATGTATTTCCAACTCCAAGAGCATAAAAAGAACTGCAGAGCACTTGGGTGTTGTTATTCCTATCATCATCATAATCATCACCATGGCCACCATTATTTTAAAGTTGGGGAAACCAAAGCTCAGTAAAATGAAATAACTGGCTCAAGTTTACATAGTTAGAAAGTAGAGAAGCTTGGGTTCAAATGCGTTCTGTCTGATTCCAAAGAGCACATTCCACTGCTCCATTCTCTCTACTCCACATGGTCAGACCTGTGTACCCACACATAAAATGGAGGCCAAATATAGATGCAACTATAGATCTCTCCTTGTCCAGAGCAAAGAAGAATGAAGAAAACCAAAAATTCATGGAAACAATTAGTCCTAGTGACTGGTACACCATGTGATCTGCAGCCTATA
>NW_006921737.1:7800236-7821720 GCF_000298275.1 Orycteropus afer afer | reverse complement strand
AGGGACGGAAACAGGGAAGAGGTAACGATCACGACAAAGTGGGAGGGGAGCTGTTGCATTGTGGTAAATTGTAGTCAATGTCATGAGACAAAGTATATGTGAACTGCTGTATGGGAAGTGAATTTGCTCTGTAAATTATCACCCAAATCACAATTTAAAAAATTTAAAAATGGAGGCCAACTTGGCACCTATTTCTCACAGTTCCCTCTGGGTTTCAATTCTTTTTGTCCACCATTGGACCACTCTATGTATCTCTGTGTGTGTGTGTGTATCTTTCTCTCTCTCTCTCTCTCTCTCTCTCTCCATCTGTCTCTCTCTTTTCTCTCTCTCCCTCTCCCTCTCTCCCCCACGCTCTCTCCCTCTCCCTTTCTCTCTCTTTCACTCTCTCTTTTTCTATCTCTTTTGCACAGACACAGAGGAAACCACCTTCAATTGCAGTACCTATTTTTTTCTTGTTTCAGCCCTGCCCCACTCATTAACACTGTAAACAAAACTCACACTCAAACATATTCAGCCACTCTCTGGAAAGGAAATGGACACCACTCACAGTCTAAAATTTAAATTATTCCAGTCCTCCCTTTTCCTATAAGGCTAATACCTATTTTTCTCCTTTTATAAACAGGAACACATTATGCAAGATGCTATGGATGCGGAATTTTTCAAGCAAGTTGGTGACACTCCTTTTGCTCAGCATAAAATTGATCCAAATAAATTTCTCCCTTTTCAGGACTCTTCTCTGCTCCTGCTTCATCTTAAATTAAGAGCAGTACAATAATAACCCAAGAACATCACACCCCTGAATCACAGCCACCTTTCTTTGGAGAATCTTTTCTCTCTTTTTGAAAATATGAGCTATTTTTTATTTCCACTTGTTTCTCTTTCTTACTTGTCATCACACATTGCTTTCTTTAAGATATAAGCAATTGGAGCCTTCACATTGAAAGTCTGTTTTTATCCATGAGACCCATAATAAGTCTCTCATGAGGCCTCAGAAAGAAAGGGAATAACTTCGGGGAGGTACATTTTAAGATCCACCAAAGCAAATATTTGCAGTCACCCTCTAGTGATTGAATGGTTTCATTCATTCAACAAATATTCATTTAGCACATAGTATAAGGTGAGCAAGGAGCCCTGGCAGTGCAAACCATTAAGTGCTTAGCTGCTAACCAAAAGATCAGTGTTTCAAATCCATCCAGTAACTCTGTGGGAGAAAGACCTGGCAATCTACTCCCATAAAGATTACAATCAAGAAAACCCTACTCTGTCACTTGGGATTGCTATGACCTGGGAACAGCACCCAAGATCAGCAACAACTTAAGCTATGCAGTCCCTAGATGGTGTAAACTAGTAATGCACTTGACTTGTAATTGAAAAGCTGGATGTTTGAGTCCAATCAGAGACACCTCAGAATAAAAACCTGACAATCTACTTCCAAAAAATTACACAGTTAGAAAGTAGAGAAGCTTGGGTTGCAAACCCTATGGACCAGAGTCCTACACTCTGACACACACAGAGTCACCATGAAACAGAATGGAATATTCTGGGCACTCGTGATACAACAATATCTTGGCTGGTTGACCCAGATGCTCAAATGTATGGCTTCTTCCTGGATTCTCTGAGAACTCATATATACAACTATCTACTTAATATCTCCCATTGGCTGGCCAAATGAACTTCATACCTGCTCCTTCCCCATCTCAGTAAAGAGCCATACCTTCCATTTGCTTGGATCAAAAACACTTAGAGTGATCCTTGACTCCTTTCTTTCTCTCATGCCTGAAATATTATCCATAAGCCAATCATGTTTGCTCTTGTTGTTGTTGTTGTTATGTGCCGTCGAGTCGGCCCCGACTCATAGTGACCCCTCCTTAGGTTTCTGAGGCAGTATCACTACGGAAGTAGGATTGCCCAACCTTCCTTCCGAGGAGTGGCTGGTGGGTTTGAACCGCCAGAAGGCTGGTGGTTCAAACCCACTCTACCATCAAATATATCACAATTTGACCACTTCTCACTATCTTGACCATTAAACAGCCTGGTCCAAACCACCTTCACTTCTCACCTGGATCATTTCAGTAGCCTCCTGACTAATCTCCTTGTTTCCACCCTTACCCCCTCCTCCCAGAGTCTGTCCTAAACTTCAAAGCCCAAATAATCATCGTAAAAAATAAATTACATCTTGTCACATTGTGCTCAAAATGCTCCAGTGGCTTCCCATCTCACTCAGAGTAAAGGTCAACATCCATACAAGGCCTACAAGAGCCTATATCAGCTGGGTTACCATGTCTGCTCTCATGTCCTATTACACTCATCCTCTCTTACTCAGTTCATTCTGCACTAGCCTCCTTGCTGATCCCAGAACCTACCAGTACTCTGTTGCTTCAGGGCCTTTGCATTTACTGTTTCCTCTGCCTGTCTTTCCCCAGATATCCAACTGGCTCACTCTTTCACTTTCTTCATGTCATGCTGACCACCTTATATAAAATGATCGTTGTTGTTGTTGTATGTCATCCAGTCCCCTCCAAAAAGATACTCCCCATCCCTTTTCCCTGCTTGATGTTTTTTCATAGTACTTAATATCATTTGATATATTACGTGTTTATTTACTTACTTATATATTATTTGTCTCCCCTAACTAGAGTAAATGCTTCATGAGGATGAGTCTTGTTTATTGTTTTTACTGCTCTATTCCCTGCCTATAACATATCAGGTACGTAATGAGCACTGAATGAGTATTTGGTGAATGAATGACTATCTAAAGACATATAGGTCTATGGTTGGTCAGTCATAGAAATACAAAATATAAGAGTAACAAAGGGCAATTACAGGTAGTGCCCATTCAAGCAGAGACCAGAAGAAAAGGAGCCTTAGCCTAGGGAACATTATATATTAAGGTCCACAGGGTAGACTGATTTAAAAAATGTCACCAAGACTTCCCCTACCTGAATCCATGCTCCTTGCATTGTGACTATGTAGATCCTCTCATCAAGAGATGAAGTCTATTCCCCTACCCCTTCACTCAGAGTTGGCCTTCAGACTTACTTTGATCAACAGACAAGATGAAGTGATTTTGTGCCAGTTATAAGCTTAGGCCTCAAGAAGCCATACGAGCTTCTACTCTTTCTTGGACTCCTGCCATGTGAACATGCTCATGCTACCCTGTAGGAAGATGAGAGATCACATAAAGTCATTCCAGCTGAAGCATTCCTAGACCACCCAGCCCTCAGCCACTCCAGTGGATGAACAAACTCATATGAGCAAGCTCAGATGAAATCAACCAAGCCCAACCCATTTCAACAGAACCATAAGGCCAACCCATGGACACATGAGAAGTAATAAATGGTCATTGTTTTAGCCAGTAATTTTAGGGGTGAAAGATCAGCCCTAATGTGTAAGATCAGTCCCTGGCATTTAAGTTGCTTTAGTCTCAGTACATACTCATTAGGGCATTTTCCCCTTGTAATTTGGTTCTTATGAATGAGGGTCTGCAGGAAGAAGATGTACTAGCCATTCCACACAGTATCTCAGACATCACAAATCAACAGACTGGCATGCCTGTGAACAAGATCACAGTGCTGTGGTCCAGAGAGAGATCAAGTTTCTGAGACAGTAAGACTAAAAGAATGGGGGGAAATCACAGACTTGGGAGGCAGCCAGCCAGCCACCCTGACCTTGACCCAGCCTCACTACACTTTTAGATCACAGAAACCTTCACAGGGTTCTCAGGCATGACAGTTCTCTGTTTATGGACCACACTGCAGAAGCCTTACTGCACCAAGGACAGCTATGTGATGGAGCTTTCAAATCCCAAAACTGCTCTCTTTCTGGGGATTAAAAAAAAAAAAAAAAAGTCTCAAAAGGGCAGACCAGTCAACTGTGATCTTTATATTAAGCCTACAATGTGGGAGCCTTAAATAAATTCCTCATATGATCTTATGGAAATGAATTCCATGGAACACCAAGGCCAGTATATTTCCAGATGGTTCTAACACCTTTCTATAACCATAGAAACTATAATCATTCTCAAAGAAAAAGGAACAAAAGCTAGTTAGGACTATATCTCCTGGATTATTCACTAAAGAAGACCTTGTCTCTCATTATGGGAGTATGGAAACAAAGAAATGTAATACCAGGGCTGAAAAGAGACACATATACTGTATTTGATATTGATAAAAAGAAATCTAAAAAATGTGTTATACTCCCTTCTGAATTCCTGTGGTTCCCTTGGTCTTGCAAAAATTTATGCCTCTTGCTTGCTGCATTAGCTTATGCTTTGAATGACCACAGGTACCCACATCTGCCAACCAACCTACTTCTAAACATAGATGCAGGATTTCAGCCAATTCCCTAAACAAGAGATCAGGACATATACAGTCATGCATCACTTAACATCCATAACACATTCTGTGCAATAGGATATTATATGATTTGGATATGGGCAAACAACATATCGTAGTCTGGTCCTGCTTTTTCTTTAAGCCTCTCGAACAAGCATCGTGTCTTAGCAGTGACTGTCAAGCAATGTGCTGGGAGAGATTCTCTCTAGTGTTTGGTCTTCAATTCACGTCATTGGCAGTTTCTCCATATCTGATGTATGTCCCTCTCACATTTTCACTAGCTTTGTAGCTTTCATATCAAGTGAGACTCAACCAATTCTCAAGCAATACAACATTCACTGATTTTCCACCTTGGTGTTGTTCCATAACTTTTGTTTCACTTCCAAATTAATACTTTGCCTCTTGCTGTTGCTATTACTAGCACTGGTTTTGCTACAGTTGGGAGCCATGATGCACTCACAGTAATATTTAAAAAAAAAAAAAAAGAGATAATACTATAAAACTCAAGAGAAGTGCAATACTTGAGATTTGATGCTGCTGCCTACAGTCAAACCATTATACCATAAAATTTTTAGACAAAAAATACAGTACAGTACATACAAATGCCAGTGACATAGGTGTTTATTATGACTGTCAAGACATAGGTATCATAGATTATATATGTACTGTACCATTATATGCCCAGCAGCACAATCGCTCTATATACAAGAGGCATGGGATACAAGTGTTGCGTCTGGGAAGCTATTGAGTTTGCTACATCCTGTTCTCCAATCAGAAGTTGTGAACTCTATTATAACTGTATAGAACCACAGATGTATATACAGTCATGTGTTGCCAAATGGACATTATAAGGCATATGATTGTATCTTAGTAAAAAATATAAATCATAAGAGGAAATGCCTTAAAAATCTTTCCGTCTTACATCTCTGACCTCAGCACCTACTGCTGTTTTCCTCCCTCACTCGACTGTAGCCTCCCTGGCCTTCTTTCTCTTTTTCTTATGAACACATCACTCTTTTGCCTCAGGGTCTTTGCAGGTGCTAGTCTTCTTCCTGGAATGTTCTTCCTCTGACATCTAGTTGGCTTGCTCCCTCACTTCCCCAGGGATCTGCTCAAATCACTCATCAGTGAAATCTCACCTGATCACCATGTATAAAAGAAATAAAAATCACCATCCCAACCTCTGCAAGCACTTGCCATTCCTCTTACCCTGCTTTATTTTTTCTGGATTATAATTTATCATCTACTGATAACTATGTATTGTTGGCTGTTCATTCATTACCTTTCACACACATATACACACTCACATATTAATTCAAGATACTTGCATGTAAGGGCTTTTTTTGTGTTGTTGTTGCTCAATTCTGTATTCCTCACACATAAAACAGAGACACATACAGGTACTTAATAAGTGTTTGCTAAATGAATTAATGAATGAACTGCCATTTCTTAAGTACCTACTTTGTGCCAGGACAGTTATATGTGAATTTATTTACCACTGAACAAATATTTTTTTAAGCATCTACTATGTGATCATCGGAGCTCTGGTGGTGTAGTGCCTAAGGCATTTGACTTCTGACCAGAAGGCTGGCAGTTCAAACCCACCAGCCACTCATCGGAAGGAAGGTTAGGCAATCTACATCCATAGTAATACTGCCTCAAAGACCCAAGGAGGGGTTGTTATGAGTTGGATCCAACTCAACGGCAGTGAGTTTGGTTTTTTGGTAGGTGATCATCATGCCAATCCTACTATTATTTCCATTTTACGGATCAGGAGACCAAAGCTCAAAGAAAAGTTGAACAATTTGCCTAAGGTACACATCTACATCAGTTTGAGTATCAAAGCCCATGCTCTTGCCAGGCACAAGGCTGCTTTTCAAATGCCTTGACGATGGTTTAGATTACAAAGTACACACATCCCTGGCAAACACGCACAGCGCAGAGCTCTTCGATTCATCCGTTTTCACCACCCACCACAGTCCTTATCCAGGATGAAAGATCCATGAGATTGGATTTTCCTCTCCCAGAGTAGATTGGCAATAACCACTTTCCTTTACTCCACCTATTTAGAGATAATCAGGATGAGAACCCTCTTTTTGAACTGAGCTAGAACAAGCAAAGATAGGTCAGGGACCCAGGGTGAGAGGCAGAAGTTCATCTGCTCTGAGATGCCCTCAGAATTTTCCAGAGTCCCTAATTTGTCAATTGTTGCTTCAAAATCTCCAAGGTCTTTGAATTTAGGAAAATAGTCTTGAAAAAAAACAGTTTTTTAAAAAAATCCTACCCTGCATTACACATGCTTCTCAATTTGTATCAGCCTGTGTCTACTAGGGTCCAGTCACAGACAGCAAAACCTACCAGGACTCATAAACTTCTGCCTATCTAATGGCAGTGATGGTGATGGGGCAGAAGAGCAGTGTTGGTCACTCACAGACCAAGTCACCAAGAAAGGGACTCAGTCCATCCCTGCCGAAATTCACATAATGCCTAATCTGTGAGGACATTGTAAAAATAACCACTGCCATAATTAATTCCTTCCTCCTCTCTGCTCTTAACACACTTTTCCTTACCTCCATTATAACACTTGTCACATCTCCCTATTACAGGTGCTTCTCCCCCACCAGGTGTCAACTTCTGAGAAGCAGTGACTTTGCTTTCATCCTCTCTGCATCCCCACAGATTAAGACTGCCCTTTGCACATAATAGATGCTTGGTGGATATTTGCTGAGTCAAGAAAGATGCATAATGAGCCTATTCTTTATCTACTGCATCTACAGGAGCAAACAGGACAAATCACCTCTTCTGAAAAGGGCAGGAAGCAAGAGATAGTGGAGATTGGAATGACTGACTGCTGAGCTGGCCACAATGCCCCCCTCACCCAGATACTCACTCATGTTTCATACCTCACCTGCCACTCCCTGGGTCCAGAGTCGTCCAAACTCACCTATTTGCCCTGGCTTAGAAAACAAACAGGCTTTCCCCAGCGCCCCACCCGCCCCATCCACCCAGGTTGCTCTTATCAGAGCCCAAGACACCAATGCTAAGTTACCTTTTAACGGAGCTAGTTTGCATCTGTGATTTCCGAATAAAGGATTGTGTTTCAGCAGCCTGACTAAACCCTGGACAGCACAGATATATAACACTTGTCTGCGAAAGAAACAGCAGTGCCTGGCTCCTCTCTGGCTAAACGCATTTGTTCACCCACCCCTGCAGAACAAATCATGTTTTTTTCCTTGAGCTAAAGCCCATCCATAAACAAATCCCCGTGTCCCTAAGAAACGGCTCCAAAACCCGTGAAGGGCGCCTTTCACATACAAAAATCACACTCACAAGCCCCAACCTCAACAGTCATAAGGTATAAGCATGTTTTTAAGCTATTTTTTAAAGAACAAATCAGCAACAACATCTATCTAGTAAGAATAGAATTCAAACTAAAAGCGATGGCTAGAAAGCTTATGGAAACAAAGCTATAAATGTCAGTAGCCTAAGTTGCAAAACTATGTATGAGGCTCACAGTTGAAAAGGGTTTAAAAAGAGCCTTTGGGGATGCCACCTTCAAAAAAGCGCGCAGACCAGAGCAGCAGGCAAGTCTTTGCTATTCTGCGCCTGCTTCCACGATTCTCCCGGTCCTTTATGCCATTTACTCTAAATAAAATTCCGCGGTACCATCATTTCTGTTTGTTTCAGGTTGTGTGTTTCAGTCCTAATAGATGTGCCCCCAGGCGAACTAGGGTCCCCGCCCAGCCGGGTCTAGAAGCTCCTAAGAGAACAAACGCCATTCCCTACCTGGGTGTGAAATTCGCGGGCGGTCGCCTCCGGGTGAAGGCAGAGCAGCGTAGGTCCTGTCAGCTCCGCGGGCAGCTAGGCTAACGCTGTGCTGGGTGATCCAGACGCAGGAGCCGGCCAGTGTCACACCTGCATCACTGCGCCCACGCCATCTCCGCCGCCTCCTGCCAAGGCGCAACGCATAGCGCGCCCCCGCCCCACTGAGCACCGGGGGCGGAGGTGCTTGGGTCCTCTATTCAGCCGGATCAGATCCTAACCCTCTTTCTTCCCGGGAGATATTCTCTATGCACAGTTCTTTGTTTCTAAATCCCCGTCTGATTCAAGGGGGCGTGTTTGGGATACTCCAGCGATAAGCGGATCCAGTGGGGTCCCAGGATCTCTGGATGTGCAGATGTTAAACTTCTTATTCTTCCAGTCTCATTCTCAACTGATTGCTGTCATCACTTGCTGTCTGCGTCCCTTCTGGGACAAAGTGATACTGTCAATCTACAGACCCCCTTTCACCAGCTCCTAACTAGGACATCTCAGAGGACAGGACTCAAAATCTATCTTAGCTAATACCAAAAAAAAAAAAAAGGAAAAATCAAACTCACTGCTGTCCCCTCGATTTCGACTGATATCGAACCCTCCTTGGGTTTCCAAGGAGGTATCGCTACAGAAGTACATTGCCCAACCTTCCCTGAGAGGAGTGGCTGGTGGGTTTGAGCCACCAGCCTTCTGGTTAGCAGTTAAATGTGGTTAAATCATTGGTTCTCCTCTTGTTACCCCACCAGGGAACTGAAAAGAACCTACTTGAGGGGAAGAGAAGTGGGGAGAAGAGGGTGAGTGTGGACTTAATGCATTAAACAAAGCCCACCACCTCTGTCTCCTGCCTTACAGTCCTTCTCCCAGAAATATCCCAGTACTTTTGAGTTCAGCAAATTAACTGTATTCTGCATAGATACATAGGCTCCTTATAGAAGGAAATGGCCAGCAATAAAATGACACTGGAAATAAGGAGGCAAAATCAAACATGACCACTCAGGTGTCTGGCCTCCTCCAGGATCTGGAACTACATTCCTTTGCTCATAGTGCTGAAATGCAAGCATGTCCTGAAAGGCTCTTCCCTCTTTCCTATGTAACATGTCTTGGCCATCACAAGGTCTTCACCTCCATTCTCTTCACTATCTCCAAAATGCCATGCCCTGCTCCCCAGCTCCTCTACTGTTTCCCTAGTTCAGCCTCTGGCATCTTTCATTTGGGCTTTCTAACTGTTCAGCCTCCTAGAGACATTTCTTAAGATGTAAGTCTGATTCTGACTCCTTCCTACCTAAAACCATGTGTTGGCTTCCTGGTGTCCTTAGAAAAATCCAAGCTCTTAACACATTTCACTTAGCTGTTGAAGAACAGACTCCTGCTGCCTCCCATATTTTTTTCCCTCCCTAATCTTTTCCCCAATACCCCAGCCATTCAAAATTTTAATTCCATAGACATGCCTCTTTCATGTCCAGATCTTTGTATATATAGTTCACTCTACATGGAATATTCTGTTCCTCCCCAATCCTCTCATTGCTGTTCTCACCTGCTCTCAAGTCAACTCTGACTCATGAAAATCTTATGTACAACAGAAGGAAACATTGCCCAGTCCTGAATTATACTCACAATCACAAGTATGTTCAAGTCCATCATTGCAGGTATTGTGCAAATCCATTTCATGGAGTGTCTCTCCTACCATCTCTTCACAACACATGATGTCTTCCACCAGCAACTGATCCCTCATGATCATGTGTCCAAAGCAAGCAAGTCGGACAATGTTCTGTTGTGATCCATAAGGTTTTCCTTGGCTAATTTTCACAAATAAATCAGCAGACCTTTCTTTCTAGTCTGTCTTAGTCTGCAAACTCCACTGAAACCTGTCCACCATGGGTGATCCTGCTGTTACTTGAAATACCAATGGCATTATTACTGGGATGCCTGCAACCCTGAGCAGGGATCATTGCCTTCCACTGTCAAAGATGTGAACAAGAGAGGTCAACATGAATCAAAGTTTATTAAAGAGGAGAGGGGAGGGGTTCATGAGGGTGAGACTAAGAGGGGCTTTTGCCTATGCTACCCTCTGATCTTGGAACAAAGGCATTCCTCATGTAAATAAAGGGGTCTTTGTCAGGAAAGAGCCATCATCTTTATTCACTGAAATGGCTGGGATTCTGAGGTTCGAGATACGCATGTGTGATGTCCCTGGACACCAGTTTGAGCCCCAGTGAAAGATTCTTGTTCTTGCCTCCCTCTGGTGGAAGGTCACTTCATGGATCACGTTGACCTTTACTGCTCATGCTCTGCACCTGGTGGGCACCTGAGAGACTTAAAAAAACAATCTGGAAGTTTATCGGCATTTTGTAACTGGTCAAGCTTAGGGTCCTTTCATTTGCAGCCTCTTTATTTCACCAAAGGACCTGGCTTGCCAACTAATCAATTTTCTGATGCCAATGGCCAGAATTATGTGGTGGTCTGCACACAGGCTTGAATTGAATTTCAAAGGCATTGAGTCAGGGCCTGTTTGACCTCGCTAGCCCGATTCTCTGCCTGTCTCAGCATCACTTAAGCACCATAACCACACACAAGCAAGCACAGTATGTAAAACTGACAGACAGGTGGTAGCCCAATCCTCTTATCTCTGCTTAAAACCTAATGGTTCTCAGTTGAACAATCTCTTCCTCAAAGAAGTCTTTCCTCTTCTTTGTAATAAATCAGTTCACCTGGCACCATGTGGCTAGAGCTACCACTACTTCCTCTACCAAAGTACCCAAAACGTGTTAATAAAGTTTGTTGTCTCATGTCTGTCTTCCTCACTCTTCTGCAGGATGTAACTGCAGAAATACATGTCTCTCTTGTTTGCTGCATGTACACAGGGCACACAGCACAGAGTGTCTCATTCCAATAAATATTTAATCAGTACATGAATGGGAGCACTGAAAAGGGAGCAACTAATCACTGCAAGAGTCAGGGAATGGATCCAGCACACCTGTGCTGAAAGGAAAGAGGTATGAGAATCAGGAAGAAGAGAAACTGAGGAGAAATAACAGTAAAAATCTGTTTTATAGTTAGCTAATTATGTGCCAGACACAATTCTAAGTGTTTTACTTACATTTACTCTTTTGTTTTCAATTCTTATTGACACATAGTATGCATTTAGTAAAGCACTAATCTTAAATGTACAGATCAATTAATATATTTGTTGTTGGGTGCCATCAAGTCAGCTCCAACTCATATGTATGACCCTATGTACAACAGAATGAAACACTGCCCAGTCCTACTCCATCCTCACAATCCTTATTATGGTTGAACCCTTCTCTGCAGCCACTGTGTCAACTCATCTTTCCCTTTTTCACTGACCCTCCACTTTAACAGGCATGATAACATTCTCCAGGGAATGGTCTCCTCTGACAACACGTCCAAAGTAGGTGACATGAAGTCTGGCCATTCTTGTTTCTAAGGAGCATCCCAGCTGCACTTCTTCCAGGACAGATTTATTCTTTCTTCTGGAAGTCCATGGTATTTTCAAAATTCTTCCACAACACCACAATTCAAAGAAATAAACTCTTCTCCAGTCTTCCTTATTCATTTTCCAGCTTTCACATGCATATGAGGCAACTGAAAATACAATGGCTTGGCTTAGGCCCACCTTAGTCTTCAAACTGATGTCTTTGATTATTAACACTTTAAAGAGGTCTTTTGCAGCAGATTTGCCCAGTGCATGTCTGATTTTTTCACTGCTGCTTTCATGAGTGTTGATTGTGGATCCAAGGGAAAGGAAATCCCTTACAACCTCAATCTTTTCTCCTTTTATGGTGATGCTGCTTACTGGTCCAGTTGTGAGGATTTTCATTTACTTTATGTTGAGATCTAATCCATAGTAACAACCATAGTCTTTGATCTTTATCAGTAAGTGCTTCAAGTCATTTTCACTTTCAGCAAGCAAGGTTGTATCATCTGTATATCACAGGTTTTTAATGAGTTTTCCTCCAATCTTGATGCCATGTTCTCCTTCATGTAGTCCAGCTTCTTGTATTGTTTGCTAAGTATACAAATTGAAAAAGTTTGGTGAAAAGAAACAACCCTGATGTAATCCCTTCCTGATTTTAAACCATGAAGTATCCACCTGTGCTATACGAACGACAGCCTCATAGTCTATGTATAGGTTCCTTGTAAGTACAATTAAGTGTTCTGGAGTTCCTATTCCTCTCAATGTTATCCATAATTTTTTATGATCCACACAATCAAATGCTTTTGCATAGTCAATAACACACAGGTAAAACATCTTTCTGGTATTCTGTGCTTTCAGCCAAGATCCATTTGACATCATCAATTATATCCTTCCTTCAACATCCTCTTCTGAATCCAGCTTGAATTTCTGGAACTTCCCTGTCAATATACTGCTGCAACTGTTTTTTAATTTCTTCAGCAAAATTCTACTTGTGTGTGATATTAATGATAATGTTCATTAATTTCCACATTCTATTGGATCACCTTTCTTTAGAATGGACACAAATATCTAACACTTCCAGTCAGTTGGCCAGGTAGCTCTCTTTGCAATTTCTTGGTATAAATGAGTAAGCACCTCCTATGCTATATCCATTTGTTGAAAAATCTCAGGGGATATTCCATCAATACCTAGAGCCTTGTTTTTCACCAATTCCTTCAGTGCAGCTTGGACTGCTTCCTTCAATACCATTGGTTATTAATCATAAGCTGTCTCCTGAAATAATTGGACATCAACTAATTCTTTCTGGTACAGTGACTCTGTGTATTCTTTCCATCTTGTTTTGATTTTTCCTGCATCATTCAATATTTTGTCCATGGAATCCTTCAATATTGCAGCTCAAGGATTGAATTTTTTCTTTCAAGTTGAGAAATGCCAAGCATATGCATCCTTTTTAGTTTTCTAACTCCAGGTCTTTGCACATTTCATTATAATACTTTACTTTGTCTTCTCAAGCCACCCTTTGAAATTCTCTGTTCAGTTCTATTATTTCATCATTTCTTCCATTTGCTTAACTACTCTGAGTTCAAAAGCAAGTTTTTGAGTCTCCTCTGACATCCATTTTGCTCTTCCTTTCCTGTTTTTTTAGTGACCTTTTGCTTTCTTCATGTAGGATGTTCTTGATGTCATCACACAACTGGTCTGGTCTTTGGTCATTGGTGTTTAATGCATCAAGTCTATTTTTCACTTGGTCTCTAAATTCAGGTGGAATATAATCAGAGTCATATTTTGGCTCTCATGGACTTGTTTTAATTTTCTTCATCTTCAACTTGAACTTGCATATGAGCAATTAATGGTCTGTCCTACTCCACTCCTGGCCTTGTTTTAACTGAAGATATTGAGCTTCTCCATTGCCTCTTTCCACAGATGTAGTCAATCAGATTCTGTGTATTCCATCTGGTGAAGACCATGTTTATTGCCATCATTTATGTTGTTGAAAAAGGTATTTGCAATGAATAAGTCGTTGGTCTTACAAACTTCTACTTTGTGATCTCTGGCATCATTTCTATCACCAAGTCCATATTTTCCAACCACTGATGCCTCTTCTTTGCAACTTTCACATTCTAATCACCAGTAATAATCAATATATCTTGGTTGCATATTTGGTTGATTTCAGACTGCAGAAATTGATAAAAATCTTCAATTTCTTCATCTTTGGCTTTAGTGGTTGGTGCATAAATTTAAATAATAGTAGTATCAACTGGTCTTCCTTGTAGTCATATGGATTTATCCTATCACTAATAGCATTGTACTTCAGAATAGATCTTGAAACATTCTTTTGATGATGAATGCAGTGCCATTCATCAATTTGTCATTTCCAGCATAGTAGAACATATGATTGTCTGATTCAAACTGGCCAATACCAGGCAATTTCAGCTCACTAATGCCCTAGGATATTGATCTTTATGCATTCCATTTAATTTTGACAAGTTCCAATTTTCCAGATTCATACTTCGTACATTCCACATTCCAGTTATTAATGGATGTTTGCAGCTGTTTCTTTCCGTTTTGAGTTGTGCTCCATCAGCAAATGAAGGTCCCTAAAGCTTTACTCCAACCACATAATTAAGGTCAACTCTACTATGAGGAGGCAGCTCTTCCCCAATCATGTTCTGAGTGCCTTCTAAACTGAGAGGCTCATCTTCCAGCACTATATCATACAATGTTTCAGGGATATTCATAAAGTTTTCCAGTAATATATCAGACAGTATTTCACTACTATTCATAGGGTTTTCAGTGGCCAGTTTTTTCAAAAGTGGATAACCCCATTCTTCTTCCCAGTGTCTCTTAACCTGGAAGCTCTGCTGAATCCTGTCCACTATGGGTGACTGTGGTAGTTAAGGTTATGTGTCTGTTTGGCTGGGCCTGGTTTTGAGTGGCTGAGAAGGTGATTGTAGTTATTCCCTGTGATGAGACTGGCAATCAGCTCCATGGTGGAATCTGCCAAGAGCAGATGAGTAGCTGTTTTAGGGATGTGGTCTTCATCCAGGAGAATATTTGGGATTGTTCTGCAGCTTTTGGCATGCTTGAACCCTGCATGTAGCCAAGTCTTCATTTAGCAGCCTGTCATGTTTCTTGCCATTCTCAGGACTATCTCTGGACTTGAATTAGTAGGCTGCCATATTGTTTAGTAATATTGAGACTGTGCCATTTTATTTGTCAACCTTGGGCTTGTTAGCCTCAGCAGCCAGCAGCTCTAGCTCCAGTGGGCTGGAAGCAATGAGGCAGAGCTGAAGCCCAAGGTCAAGGGGCTTTCACATAGCCCCTAGAGGCTGGCACTTTGAACATGGACTTAAAGCCTCCAAAACGTGAGAGAATAAACTCCTGTTTGTTAAGGCCATCCCATTTGTGGTATTTTCTGTAGAGCAGCACTAGGTAAGCAATACAGTGACCCTGCTGGCATTTGAAGTATCAGTGGCATAGCATCCAGACTCATAGCAACATGTAAGCCACCACAGTAGGACAAACTGACAGATGAGTGCTGAAATATATATATGTAAGTATACATATATCCCACCACTCATCTGACAGTTTGTCATACTATGTCTTGGGTGTTAGTGTGATACTGGAAGCTATGGCACCAATATTTCAAATATCAGCAGAGTCACCATTGTGAACCAGTTTCAGTGGAGCTTCCAGACTAAAACAGACTAGGAAGGAGGACTTGGTGATCTACTTCTGAAAAAAAAATGGTCAGTGAAAACTTTATGGACTGCCGTGAAACATGTCTGGCATAGTGCTAGAAGATGAGGCCCTCAGATTGGACAACACTCAAAATACAACTGGGGAAGAACTGTCTCCTCCTCAAAGTAGAGTTACTCTTAATGATGTAGATGGAGTAAAGTTTTTGGAACCAAAATGAGAAGAAACAGCTGTAAACATCTATTAGTAATCAGAATGTGGAATGTATGAAGTATAAATCTAGGAAAATTGGAAGTTACCAAAAATGAATTTAATGCATAAATATCAATATTTGAGACATTTTTGTTGTTGTCGTTGTTATGTGCCGTCGAGTCAGCCCTGACTCATGGCGACCCCTCCTTGGGTTTCCAAGGATTGCCCAACCTTCCTTCCGAGGAGTGGCTGGTGGGTTTGAACTGCCAGCCTTCTGGTTAGCAGTCACATACCTTAGGCACTATGCTACCAGACCTATTTGAGACATTAGTGAGCTGAAATAGATTGGTATTAGCCATTTTGAAGCAGACAAACATATGGTCTACTATGTTGGGAATGACAAATTGGAAAGGAATAGCATCACATTCATCATCAAAAGAACATTTCAAGATCTAGCTTTAAAGTACAATGTTTTCAGTGATAGGAAAATATCTATATACCTACAAGGAAGACCAGTTAATAGTATGAGTATTCAAATTAATACACCAACCACTAATGCCAAAGTTGAAGAAATTGAACATTTTACCAACTTCTGCAGTTGGAAATTGTCAAACATGCAATCAAGATGCATTTGTAATTACTGATAACTGGGATGCAAAATTTGGAAACAAAGAATGTCAGTAGTTGAAAATATGAGGCAAGAGACCATGTGACAGAATTTTGCAAGAGCAAGGACTTATTGCAAATAACATAAATGGTGACTATACACATGCACCTCACCAGACAGAGTTACTGGAATCAAATGGACTACCTCTGTGGAAAGAGATGACAGAGAAGCTCAAAATCATCAGTCAAAACAAAGCCAAGGGCCAAGTGTAGCAAAGAGCATCACCTGCTCTTATTAAAGTTCAAGTTGAAGCTGAAACAAAATCTAAACAAGCCCATGAGAGCCAAAGTATGACCTTGAGTATATTCCACATGAATTTAGACCTCATTTAAAGAATAGATTTGACACACTGAATATTAATGACCAAAGACTATACATATTGTGTATCAGTTTATTTAAATTTTTTATTTTCTCTCAGAAATATTTTATAGATTTCTGTGCAGAGATCTTGCAGATATTTTGTTAAGCATTTGATGTCATTGATTTTATTATAAATGGCATTTTAACTTCATTTAATAATTATTTGTTGCTAATATATGAAAATAAAATTAATTTTATATTGATCTTATATCTATTATCAATATCGATTTATATATTTCCTCATATACTATATCTTTATATCCTTGCTAAATTCATTTATTAATGAACAGTTTATAAATTTTAATAGTTTAAAAATCCTTTCATATTTCTATAACATAAATTCATTTATGAATAAATATTATTTCATTTTTTCTTTTCCAATATCTTTTATTTCTTTTTCTTGCCTTATTGCTTTGGCTAAGACTTTTCATGCAATGATGAATAAAAGTGGTGGTACTGGACATCACTTTTATTTTCATATTCAGGAAATAAGTTTCCATACTGTTATGGATGGTATTAACTATAAAAGAGATGATAGTGGATAGAATCATCTTATTCCTAACTTCGGTGTGAAAATGTTCTTATAGTTATGTATGATGACGACCATGGGTGGTTTTGGGATTGTTTTTGTTTTTGTTTTTACCCTTTATCAGATTAAAAGACTTCTCATCTACTTACAGATTGCTGAGAGTTACATAATAAATGTGCACTGGATTTTTTAAAAAATTTTGTCTTTTGATATGACAGTATGACTTTTCTCTTTCATTTAATTAATACAGAGAATTACAGTTCATGACCTTTTAGTGAAGTGTTTTTGTACATGTCCTTTATGTCAAGTCAGTCTTTCAGTTTGTTCAGATATTCTACATCCTTACTAATTTCTTCCCCTCTTTTTCTATCAGTTACAGAAAGAAATGTAGTAAAATCTCTAAATATAACTGTTGTTGTTGTTGTTGTTATGTGCCGTCGAGTCAGACCCGACTCATAGCGACCCCTCCTTGGGTTTCCAAGGCAGTATCGCTATGAAAGTAGATTGCCCCATCTTCCTTCCGAGGAGCGGCTGGTGCGTTTGAACCACCAGCCTCCTGGTTAGCAATCAAGTGCCATAGGCACTATGCTACCAGAGCTCCCAATGTAACTGTAGATTCATCTATTTTTTTTTCCTATTAGGTTTGTCAATATTTTGCTTCATACATTTTAAAGCTACATTTAGGTTTAATATTGTATATAGTGATATATATACTTAATATTGTCATGTCTTCCTGTTGAGTTGATCTTTTTATCACTAATATATGTCCTTATTTATAAATTTCTAGCAATAATTCTAGCATTAAAGTCTATTTTGTTGAATATTAATATAACTATATTAACTTTGTTTTGGCTAATATTTCTATTGTATATTTCTATCATCTCACTTTTAACTTTTTTAAATGGTTTCTTTTGTAATAGTATATGGTTTGCTATGCCTTGATTTTTATATCCAGACTGACACTATTTGTCATTTATTTGCAATATTTAGCCCTGTTGCATGTAATATAATTACTGACAGAATTTGGGTAATCCTACTGTCTTGCTGTTTGGTTTTCTGTTTTTTCAATCTGTTCATTTTCTTTATCTTTTTTTTTTCTTCCTAGCATTTTTTTTTTTAATAAAGGGTTATTTTTAGTTAAACCAGTTTATCCTTTCTATTTGCTTTTTAGATTTCGCTTTTTGAATTTTTATTCCTCTGGATATTCTAGAGGTTTGAATATTCAACCTTGATAAATTACAGTTCACCATAAATTAGTATCTGGTGGTGCAGTGCCTAAAGCATTTGAC
The DNA here is from genome assembly GCF_000298275.1 of Orycteropus afer afer. Classification (NCBI taxonomy): domain Eukaryota; kingdom Metazoa; phylum Chordata; class Mammalia; order Tubulidentata; family Orycteropodidae; genus Orycteropus; species Orycteropus afer. Next base: position 7,803,401 of record NW_006921737.1, on the reverse strand, counting down.
TGCTAACCAGAAGGTCAGCAGTTCAAAACCACCAGCTGCTCCACACAACAAAGATGGGGTAATCTACTTCAGTAAAGATTTACTGCCACAGAAACCCAATGGGGGTTGCTATGAGTCAGAATCAACTTGATGGCAGTGAGTTTTTGTTTGTTATTTTTTTTAAGACTACTTCCCAAACAGTGCAAAAATCTTACAAAAGTGTAGCTCCATTTAATTTTCCCTGACCTTTTTGCTATTGCTTTCATTTATCTTACCTCTACACACATTATAAACCCTAAAAGACATTGTTATTGTTCCTTAAAAAAAGACAATATTCTTTTATATTTAACAACATATTCCCCAGTTCTAGTGGTTTCCTGCTATTCTGTACTTCTATCTGAGATCCTTTTACATCAGCTAGAACAACTCTTTTGCATTTTTTATAGTGGAGATTTGCTAAGACAAATTATCTCAGCCTTATTATTTTTTCTTAAAATGTCTTTATTAGATCTTTATTTTTGAAGGATATTTTTCATGGTGTATAGAAATCTTAGATACAGTTGTTTTGTTTTTCATTTTCTCACTTTAAAGATGTCTATCAATTGTCTTCTTGCTTCCATAGTTTTGGTTGAAAAGTCTATTATATTTCTTGCTATTGCTTCTTGGAAAGCAATCTCTCTTTTTTTCCTTTGGCTACTTTTAAGATTTTCCCTTTTTATCTTTTTTTAAGGTGTTTAATTATGATGTTTTTATGTTTTGTTTTCCTTGTGTTTATCCTGATTGTGATTCTTTGAGTATCTTTAATTTGTGGGTTGATGTCTCTTATCAATTAGGGAAAATTCTTGGCCTTTATCTTATCAAACGTTGATCTGCCATATTTTCTCTCTCTTAGGTTTCTTGGAGAGAGAAAGAAAGAGCATATAATTACACATAATTAAACCATTTGGAATTTCCCCACTGTCTCTTACATTCTATTATTGTTTTTCCATTTCTTTCTCCAACCCCTCTTTATTTTAGCTGAAGGAGCTCTGATGGCATAGTGCCTAAGCTGTTTGACTGCTAACAAGAATGTTGGTGGTTCAAACCCACCAGCCACTCCACAGAAGGAAGACTGGGCAATCTACTTCTGTAAAGATTTACCACCTCAGAAACCCAAAGTGGGTCACTATGAGTCAAAATGAACTCAATGCCAGTGAGTTTGTGTTTTGGGTTTTTTTGGGGGAAGGGGTTGTTTGTTTTTGGTTTTTTTGGTATTTTAGCTTGAAGATTTTTTATTGACCTGCTTTGGACGTCACTAAATTTGTTTTCTATTGTGACTAGTTTGCCACTAAACTCAGTAAGTGAGTTCTTAAATCTAGATATTATGCTTTTAAATTCCATTTAATTATTTTACAGAGAATTTGCTGAAATTTTCCCTTATTTATTCATTTTGTCCATTTTCTCCTTCTATCTTCTTCAATATATTTATAATGAAACTCTTATCCATGAACTTCAACAGTTGGATTATTTACTCTGCTTTTAGTGTCTTTTTTCTTGATTAATGGTAACATTTTCCTGCCTTTTCATGTCATTTTTTTTTATTATATGCCAGACATTGTGTGTAAAGAAATCATAAAAAAACTAAAGTTAGTGTTATTTCCTTCAAAGAACATTCACCTTATCTTCTATTAGACAGATAAAATGGGGGTTGGTTACCTCAATCCATCAGAAATTAAGTTTATAAAGAGTTGAATAGCAGCTTTAGTTAGATACATTCCACCTTTGTTTCCATATGTTCCAAAGATGAGATCTGTCTTGCATTTATTTCAGGATGTTCTCTCCCAAAAGAAGTTTTCTCCCAAGTACAGTGAGATGAAGAATATTTCATTCTGCCTTTCTAGTCCAGCACCCAGCCTCTTATAGCCCTCCAACTCAGCATTCATCAAATATTCCCTTAGGAAGACTGACTGCACACTTGGGGTTTCTCTAGATTATAAACCATCACATCAGGCCATGGTAGTTAAAACTCTGCTGGTTTCTCTTTACTCTGATATAGTCCCTCTGACTATGGCAAGCCTGATACTCAACCCATGTCCAAATTCAACAAATCTTCATCAGGAATAAAAAGCAACCTCAACCCACTTGGGAAAAGCTCTTCTCTCTTTGTAATATTAGTTTATCCAATCCTCTTTGTTTCCACTTCCCTCCACTGTCTTTTAAAATATGAAATCCACTCTCATACACTGCTGATGGGACTGTGAAGTGATGCAACCACTGTAGAAAGCAGTATGGTGATTCCTTAGAAAGCTGGGATTGGACATACCATTTGACCCAGCAATCCCATTACTAGGTATATATGCTAGAGAGGTGAAAACCAGGACAGAAACAGATATATGCATACCCATGTTCATCACAACACTAGTTGCAATAGCAAAAAGAGGGAAACAACCTATGTGTCCATTAATGGAAGTGTGGATGACTAAACGGAATGCTACGCAGCACTAAAGAATAATGTGGAGTCTGCAAAACACTGCATAATATGGATGAACTTGGAGGACATTATGCTGACTGAAATAAGTCAATCACAGAAAGATGAATATAGTGTTACTTCATTGTTGTGGAGGGTCAGGAAACATTTATATGTGGAGGGAAAGTTTCTTTGTTGGTTGCCATGGGTGGGAGGGGAGGAGAGGGAATACTGCAAAAAAAAAAAAAAATGCATTGACCCATGTCACTTTAGTTTTGCATATTTCACTGTACGTAAATTATATTTCAATAAAATGCATTAAATATATATATATATGAAATCTATAATTTATCCATATATTTCTAGTTTCTGCACAAGAGCAAAAGCTTGTCACTACCTATTATATCTAAATGGGAAACAGAAGTCAATTTGCTAACTATTTTAAATCCTCACAACATTTTGTTGATGTAGGTACTATTTTCAGACAAGTTATGTAACTTTTTGAAGATCACATTATAGTGAGTAATAAAGTTGGGGGATGAACTGAATGTATTTTATTCTAACACTTGTTGTTATTGTTGTTGTTATGTGCTGTCGAGTCGGACCCGACTCATAGCGACCCCTCCACTACAGAAGTAGATTTTCCAACCTTCCTTCCGAGGAGTGGCTGGTGGGTTTGAACCACCAGCCTTCTGGTTAGCAGTCAAGTGCCTTAGGCACTATGCTACCAGAGCTCCTAT
>NW_006921737.1:7778936-7799381 GCF_000298275.1 Orycteropus afer afer | reverse complement strand
GCTCTGGGTAGCTGGCTGTGACCAAGCAATGACCATAACCTTGCCCCTTGTCAGCTCTACTATACACCTGGGAATTCTGATCATTCACATGAACTTATGGGCCCATTGTCTGCCAACCCTATATATGATCTTGGATACACTCTCCATTTAGACATACCTAATTGTTTAGCTTGTGGAACGTCTTTTTTTAATAGCCAAGGAAATGCAAATTCTGATTTCTAACTGAAAATCTAAAGGAAACATCTTTTTTTTTCATTTATATTGTGATTTGGATGAAAGTTTACAGATCATATTCATTTTCCATTCAACAGTTCATACACATTTGTTTAATGCCATGGCTTGCAATCCCCATAATGTTAACAGCTCTCTTCCAAGTTCCTCCCTGTGGTCACCTTTTCCCTGTGGCATTCTTCCTATGCATTTCTGCTCTCTCAGCTGTCTCCCTGTGCAAATGCTGCCTTTCTGAACTCTCATAGTTAATTGTTCTAAGGGGTGTACCTACCTGGTGTAAATGTTCAACTTAAAGGCCTCTCCATTGTCTGGAAGCCATAGAAGTGAGTTCAATTCCAGACCCAAAGGGTGGTGAGGTGCCATAATTCTATAGGTTTCACCAGTCTCTATCAGACTCACAAGCCTGGTCTTTTTTATGATTTTTAGTTGTATTCCCCATTTTTCTTCCACTCATCCAGAATCTCCTATTTTGATCCCTTTCCAAGTGGCTGACATTGGTAGGCAGGCATCATATAGTTCTTCAGGTCTCAGGTCATGTAGGCTGAGGTGTACATGGTCAAAAAGTCCCTTGGACTAATTGCTTGCATGCATCTTTGATTTTCTTCATTCTTCTTTGTTCAGGAAGAGGAGAGACCAATGGTTGCATCTTAGATGGTCACTTACAAGCTTTTAAGTCTCAGCCACTACTCACCAAAGTAGGATGCAGAACAATATTTTTGTGTAGTATATTATGCCAATTGAGCTTGATGCTCCTTGTGACCATGGTCCAGAGCCCCTGGACCCAGTGACTCACTCCTTCAATGTGTTTGGCTATGGCTAAGAAGTTATCATAATTTTGCCCCATTAGCTCTATTACATATATGGACATTCTTATAGCACATACAAATACGTATGTAGAAATGTTGTCTGATAAACTTATTAAAGGGAGCATTATTTTTAAAACATTCACTTGAAATTAACTTTGAGTCAGATATGTAAATGAATTAATTTAAACTTAAAATACATCTGTCACCAACTTTTTTCAATTGGAATTAATTTATCTTTTCCTGTTCAAGATTCAAGGGACAAACCTCAGTCAATCAAAAGACATTGTTGTTTTTATTTTGTTCAATTAACATAACTGACAACTATCATATTTTCTGTGTCTTCCTTCCACAGAATACTATACTGTCAATTATACCAATTCACTTCATAAGTACAAATGCATGTATGGGCACATCCTCCTTTTTCTGTTTCACTCTTGGAACATAAGTACAGTGACCTCCTAATTTTTGATAACTAGAGCAGAAATAAGAAAATCCACAATCAATTTGTGCTTTGAAAAAGGCCAAAGAATAGAAAATGAAGCCAAGGGGCTTCAGCTAGCTGGTAATTTGCAGCTGCAAAGAGTAAGTCACATCCAAACTTATGCTAGGGAAACAGCACATTCTGAAAAGCACTGGTATTCACTCTTCATGGGCCTTTGGCTAATAATTGTGTGACAGTAATAAAGATCTTTCTAGCTACAGTTTTACTAAGAGGGGAAAAAAAATATGATGCAAAGAATTAGAATCTCTTCCACTCCCTGTCCAAAAACCAACCAAACTCACTGCCGTTGAATTGGGTCTGACTCATAGCGACCCCGCCTTGGGTTTCCAAGGCAGTATTACTACAGAAGCAGATTGCCCAACCTTTCTTCTGAGGAGTGGCTGGTGGGTTTGAACCACCAGCCTTCTGGTTAGCAGTCAAATGCCTTAGGCACTACACCACCAGAGCAGAGAAAAGTTTCAGATTTGACTATAGCCAAATCTAATACATTAATTTACTAAGATTTTGGTTGCTGATTTTGAGGAAGGAAAGTTTCAGGTGATGCTACTGATAAACCAAATAATTACTTCTATAAAGAAATCCATGATCTCCTTGAAAGAATTCTGAAAAAAAAAATCTGAGAGAAGAAAAAGAGAATCATCAAAGTTCCGTCACAGAGTTTGAAATATTTCCATTACCTTCTGTTGCTCCCAGTAGACCAAAGAAATCCATAATTCCCATATATTGGAAATTTCTGAAAGACTTGCTGGTTCATTTTGTGGATTTTATCACTGTAAATTTTGATGGTTTGATTTATACTGCCATTAAATAGTGCTAAAATGCCACCCTCCAGTACTAATAAAAGTCTTCAACCCGCCAGTATGAAGATCCAACAGCTGTCTTATCATGTACTTATCATTTGAAACTCATTCTATGTATATATCATCATTAGTCTTCACAGAAACTTTGCAAGTTATTACACAAGTTCTATTTTACACATGAAAAACAAGTTTAGAGTGGTCATATACTTTGTCTAAGGCCACTTAACCAGTAAGTGATGGGGTCAAGAGTCCAATCATGGTATCATTCCAAATCCTGGGCACTTTCCACAAAATCACCTTTATTCTATTTGCATAGATTTTTTTAATTGTGATTTCAGTGAAAGTTTACAGAGCAAATTCATTTTCCATACAACAGTTCATACATGTTTCATGACATTGATTGCAATCCCCATAATATAACAGCTCTCTTCCCACTTCCTCTCTGTAGTTACCTTTACCCTGTATCCTTTATTCCTATACATTCCTGCCCTCTGAGCTACCTCCCTGTGCAAATATTGCCCTTTTGATCTCCTATGATTGATTGTTCTAAAGAGTGTAACTACCTAGTGTAAATGTTCATCTTACACATTTGCATAGATTCTTATTCTCATCACTTTGGTTCCAATACACCAGTCCTGTCTTATCCCACCTCATTTCCATTCTCAAACCATCCATTCCAACAAAAATAGTCTATTCCTTCAAATATTTTGGACTTATTTTCTATATTTTTATACACACAATTTCTTATACCCCTCATACTGTTTCTAGTCCTCAACCCTTTAAAAAGTCAAGTTATCAAATTCCTGCTGAGATCCTACTTCCTTCAATAAACCTGCCCAGACCACTTTAGTCCCTTTCCAAAGGCTCCATAGCAATCTCTTACTTATAGATGGTATTTATTCTTTGCATTATTTTCATATTCATTCATTCAACAGATCTTTCTTCACTTCAGACACTAGAAACACAGAGATGACTAGGAATGATATTCTATAACAGATACATAAACAGAGAAAAATATTTAAATATTCAGTCATATTAAGAAGCCCTGGTGGCACAGTGGTTAGAGCTTGGCTGCTAACAAAAAGGTCAGTGGTTTGAATCTACATGCTTCTCCATAGGAGAGTGATGTGGCAATTTATGTCTGTAAAGATTACAGCCTTAGAAGTCCTATGGGTCAGTTTTACTCTGTCCTATAGGATCACTATGAGTCAGAATCAACTTGACAGCAATGAGCTTGATTTTTGTTTTTGTATTTGCTTGTTTATATAGCACTATCAATAATAACCAAACCAAACACCTGCCGTAGAGTTGGATCTGACTCATAAAGACCTCTCCTTGGGATACAGAGGTAGTATCATGACAGAAGTAGATTGCTCAACCTTCCTTCCGAAGAATGGCTGGTGAGTTTGAACCACCCGTCTTCTGGTTAGCAGTCAAATGCCTTAGGCATTACACAGCCAGAGCTCCTATCAATAATAGCTAACATTATTGTGCACTTACTATGCACTAGGTGCTGTTTTTAGGCCTCTTACATGTTCTAACATATTTAATCCTCACAGCAACTCTATGAAGTATCTTTTTACTTATGAGAATACCAGCGCAGAGAGGTTAAGTAAGTTTCCCTAAGTCACACAGGTAAGAAGTTAAGCAAACTAGCTTCAGAGTCTATGTTCTCAAAACCACTACCTTATATAGGTTCAGTGGTCACATAGGGAGATAGGGCTACTTCACAGAAAACTCAGAGAAAATGGTATTTTAACAGTATCTTGAAGGAAAAAAGAGAATTTTATCAAGGAGATTAGGAAAGAAAGATGCAGTTGGCATTGTAATTGTTTTCCCAGCATCCAATACCTCTCTCAGCAGTTTTGAAGTTTGAAAAAGTGATGTGAACTCCATGAGTGGCTTGTGAATGGGCTAACAACTATAATTTCAGTTCCCTTGCCCACAATTTGTTCAGAAACTGAAGTCTACTAGTTTTCCTTTGCAACTGTAATTTGTTCAAGGATGTCCATGAGATTTAGGTTACTGTGATAGTTAAGTTTGTGTGTCAACTGGACTGGGCCTGGTTGAGTGGCTGGGTAGCTGGATGTAGTATTTCCCATGATGAGACTGGTAATCAACTCCATGGGGGAAATCTACTGTGAGCAGCTGAGGAGCTAGCTGTCTTAGGGATGTGGTCTGCTACCTGTATATAAGGAGAAGCCTTGGGGAATGGTCTCTAGCTTATGGCACATTTGAAACCTGCATGTAGCTGTGTCATTGTTCAGCAGCCTGCCATGCTCTGCCAACCTTGGGACTTTCGGTGGACTTGAATTAATGGCCTGCCATGTGGTTTGGGATTGTGCCTTTTTACTTGTCAACCTTGGGTTTGTCAGTCTCAGCAGTCAACAGCTCTCTGAGTGAAGAAAAGCCTCCAGCTTCAGTGGGCCAGGAGCAGGAGGCAGAGCTGAAGCCCAAGGTTGAGGGCCTTTCACCCAGCCCTAGAGTCTGACTCTTTGAACTCAGACTTAAAGCCTCCAAGCTGTAAGAGAATAAACTCTTGTTTGTTCAAGCCATCCCATCTGTGGTATTTTCTGTTAGTGCAGCACAGAAGTAACCAAAACAGTTATCATTATCATTTTGAATAAATAAATATTCTTTGAGGTATTTTTTTCTCTTCCCCTGGATAGAAAAGAAGAATTCGTCCTGCTTGCTAATGGCAAACACTTTACAACCATGAGGAAGACCAGCATTAACACAAAGGTTAATGTCTTAGCCTAGGTTCCCCAACTTAAGCTTTCCACTTACTTGTCACCCCAGTCCTCCATCACAGAGACTCCCAGTACTTGTAATGTACTGCATGCCAGGAATTAATACCACACGACTTACCATCAGCAATGAGGGCTTCATTGCCTTCTGACCAATGAATATTGAAGTCACAGAATCTATCCAGAGGTACTGCTTTCCAGGTCTATTTCTGGTACCCACTGTTATTGCTTAGGTTTCGCCCTAAAAGCAGAGCCTGAGGCAAGAATATGCATACAAATAGTTGATTCTGAGAAATAAACCCAGGAAATAAGAGAAGGAAGTCTATGAAGAGTGAAAGAGAGAAGGAAGAAAAGTCAAGCCACGGGTACATTATCTAAAAAGTAACTGCTATTGGCAACTGGACACTGGTCTTAGGGGGAAGCTCTGAAGAAATGTATGGGATATGCTACATAAATATCATCCCAGGGTTGGAAGGGTGAAACATTTATCTAGCAGTTTTCATCTCCTATTGGTCAAAAGTTACCCAATAGGGGGTTAACATCTTCACACATCCAGGTTTTCACATGCACAAGTGTCAACCATGTTTCCAAGTTTGTTCCCACAAGAACCCCATGCCTGCTAACAGAAACGTCCTGGAACAGAAAGTGAGAAATATACTGTGAACCCGAGGCAAAGGGCTGATACACTTGTGTAGAGCTGATTCCTGCATCACTGGCTGAATTGAAGTTAAACTGAGAGGATATGAGGTGGAAATAGGAGCTGAACATACAATAGTACCAGAGGTCAGAAAGAGAAATAAAAACACACAGATCCTCAAGCCCATTATTTCCTACTGGAATCTGGCTACTCTGTACTTCCAGTAATGTGAGTATATAAATTTCCTTATTGTTTGAGTCATTTCTTTCTTTTTAATGCTCCCTTTATTAAAAGTGAAGCATCAGGAAAAAAAAAAAGTCCCAGTCAATGAAAACCCTATAAAAAATTATTTGATCTAGGTCATAATATGGGAGGAGCTCTGGTGGCGTAGTGCTTAAGGCATTTGACTGGTAACCAGAAGTCTGGTGGTTCAAACCCACCAGCCACTCCTCAGAAGGAAGGTTGGGCAATATACATCTGTAGTGACACCACCTCAGAAACCCAAGGAGGGGTCACTATGAGTCAGATCCCACTTGATGGCAGTGAGTTTTGATTTTTTGGAGTCTTTAGCAACTGTCTTAAGAAGAAAAAATATAATTTGGGTCAAGATTGGCTTGATGCTCACCAATTCCAGTTTTTTCTCATAGGTAAGGTCATGTGAGTAGCTATGGCCAATGTGGATGTGAGCAGAAATTATGTGCATCACTTCCAAACCAGTCTCTACAATCACCCATGAAATCTTTAGCTTGTGCTTTCCTTGCTTATTGGCCAGTCAGATGCAAAGGGGGCCAATAGAGAACCCTAGACAGGATCTGGCAAGCCATATGGTTGGTTCACAGGCCAAATTGAGCCCATCGTGGGCTTCACAAGTAGAAGTTTATTAGAACATATCCATATTAATTCATTTACATATTATCTATGTCTGCTTTTGCACTCAAAAAAAAAAAAGAAAAGAAAACCCTCACTGCCATTGAGTCGATCCAAATCATAGCAATCCCCACTGGGTTTCCGAGGTTGTAATTTTTCATAGAAGCAGACTGCCTCATGTTTTTTCCACAGAGCAGCTGGTGGGTTTGAACCACCGACCTTTTGGTTAGCAACCAAATACATCCAAATACATTAACCACTACACCACCAGAACTCCTTGCTTTTGCACTATAACAGCAAAATTGAATAGTTGCAGTAGAGGTCATATAGACAGGAAAACATAAAATATTTACTATTTAGCTCTTTACAAGGAGCTCTAGTGGCATAATGCCTAAGGCATTTGACTGCTAACCAGAAGGCTGGAAGTGCAAACCCACCAGCCACTCCTCAGAAGAAAGACTGGACAATCTACTTCTGTAGAGATACTGCCTCAGAAACCCAAAGAGGGGTTGCTATGAGTCGGAATTAACTTGAGAGCAACGAGTTAGCTCTTTACAGGAATCCACTCAATGGTAGTGAGTGTGTTTTTCGGTCTGAGCTCTTTACGGGCGGGGGCGGGGGAGGAATATGTTGATTTCTGATCTAGAGGATGGCAGAGCTACAAGATACACGGAGCCTGGATCCCAGAATCAGCATATGAAAGGTGGCTCACAGAACACCCAACTGTACTGTGACTTAAGCAATAAATAAATTTTTATTGTGTTAAGATATTGAAACTCAGGGGTTTTTTGTTATAGTAACTTGCATTAATTATCTGACAAATATGCACAAAAGGTAATGATACATTTTCTATCTGTGGCAAATCAGTAATAATAGTAATAAGGCTTATATTTGTCACATACCTACCAAATGCCTGGCAACTTTCTAAATACTTTAAATGGATTAGCTCATTCAATACTTACAGTCACTTTATGAAATAATTACTATTAATATGCCATTTATTATAACGGAGACACAGACAGGTTAAGTGATTTGAGACCATATGTTGATTGTGCAGGCATCTGAATCCAAGGACTTTGTTTTCTGAGTCAGTAATCTTAATTGCTTGTCTTTCCAATGGGGGTCTCCAATAGGAAACTGGATTTGAAAACTGGATACACATGAAAGGTGCAGAAATAGATTTAGGGTTGAAACATAAAACAAAACAAAACCCATTGCCACTGAGTCGATTCTGACTCATAGGGACACTACAGGACAGAGCAGAACTGCCCCTCAGGGCTTCCGAGACTAAATTTTTACAGACTCAGACTGACACATCTTTTTCCATGGAACCGCCGGTCAGTTCAAACCACTGACATTTCTGTTAGAAGCCGAATATTTAACCACTGCACTATTTTACTAATATTTCTCAGAGAAAGGAAGACAAAATAAGAACCAAGGAGCAAGTTATACTAATAAATAAAAGTTAGACAAAAGAAGAGAATCTAAGATGAAAAGAAACTATCAGAAAAGAAAAAAAAGAGAAATAGAACAGAGATATCTCAGAAGCCATGGAAGAGAAGAATTTCAAAGAGATTATAGCAGATAAGAGGGCAAATACAACTGAGAAATCAAAACAAAGACTACAAACTATCCATCATGTTTAACAGTTGAGCATAGCAAGAGCAGTTTCAATGCATATGGATTGGGGGCAGAAAGAATGGTTTCCACAGTAGATGGAACTTGAAGAAATGGAAGCTGTCTGTGGAACACCCAATTGCACTGTGACATGAACCAAAATCAAAAACCAAACACTACCATCAAGTGGGATCCGACTCATAGTGACCCCTCATTGGGTTTCTGAGGCAGTATCACTATGGAAGGAGATTGCCCAATCTTCCTTCTGAGGAGTGACTGGTGGGTTTGAACCACCAGACTTCTGGTTAGCAATCAAACACCTTAGGTACTACACCTCCAGAGTTCCTACTGCGACATGAGTGCTAAATAAAATATCAATCCAGTTATTTATATCTGAAATATCTGAGGGATGAAAAAGGAGACCTAGAAAAAAATAGGGAAAAGAGGGAAAGAGAAAAGGCCACTGACTGAACAGGTGTTAGGGGGACATTCTACTGGAGGCACAAGGCAATTGCAAAGTGAAATTGGCAGAAACTGAAAGAAATATGGCTGTGAACTTAATCCACTTTGAAGTTAATCAATAGGCAAATAAAAATTGGAACTATTTTTTATTTTCTGGGTTGTATTTCTTTAAATAAAGCATGATTCATAGGCTGAACCTTGTGGGATCTGGTATACACAGAGTTACACAGGTTTACACTGAAGGAAATTTCTAACGTTTTATAACATTTTGAAAGTGATTTTTAAGTATTTTTACTAATTAATTTATATAATCTTTCCCACTGAGACATATTAACTACCAGCCCCACAGGAAAAAAAAAACTAGATAAAAGTCAGTTTAGATATAAAGTGAACTAGAATCATGATCAAAGATTCTAATTTAGCTACATTTACACCTCTAACTTCAATCATTTCATAATTTATATTTTCAAATACTTAAAATTCATCATACAAATCAATATTCTGTCCTTGAGGAAAGACTCTTGGTTCCTAAGGAGTCCTGTGGTCTAGTAAAGAAAAGTGTGGGAAGTATGAATGACATGGGACTATGAAACCAAATTATTGTGATTTGGTTTGCCTCCCTTCCTGACTCAGTAGAAAGGTGAAGTCGGGGAAACCTTGGGCAGGGAGCACTGTATGACCTCCTTGTTCAAAACTACCTTCACCAATTATTGAAAACTCATTTGGGAAAATAAATTCTTCCTTTAAAATGTAAGTGCATTCTGAACTTATGAGCTCTGTCATAACTCAGTGCGAACTAGTAATGCTTCAGTTCACTAAAGGAGTTGTTGGTGCTGTGGTAAAGTACTTGGTTGCTAACCAAAAGGTTGATGATTCAAACTCACCAGCTGCTCCCCTGGAAAAAGATGAGGCAGTCTGCTTCCATAAAGATTTATAGCTTGGAAACCCAGTGGGGGTCACCATGAGTCAGCATCACTCAGTGGCAGTGGGTTTTCAGTTAACTAAGACAATGGGACATGGGGCACTGAGAGTAGAGGAAATCCTAGAGCCCAGAGAGGGTAGTTCTGGATCCTGCAGAGTTGTTGACAAGTCTGATTTTTCTGGCTTTTAGTCAAGTGCTCTTTTGCCTGGGCCAAAGTAATGCAGCTTCCATTAGAATAAGGGAATCTTGATTCTGATCCCATCTCTGCCACTATTTACCTATGTGGCTTGAAGAATGTCACAAAGTATTACCAAAGGTTAGTATGCCTATTTTAGAATCAAGAGTTTAGATTATTCAATTAGACTGTTCAAAAGCCTTATCTTTCATAGTCCTCTGCTCCAAGTCAATAATTGGTAAATTGTATTCTACAGTTCTAGTTTCTTTAGGAGCTCTGGTAGCATACTGGCTAAGGCACTTGACTGCTAACTAGAAGGCTAGCGGTTCAAACCCACCAGCCACTCCTCTGAAGGAAGATGGAGCAATCTACTCCCGTAGTGATACTGCCTTGGAAATCCAAGGAGGGGTCGCTATGAGTCAGGTCCTACTCAGCGGCACATAACAACAACAACAACGGTTTCTTCAGGAGGTGCTCTGGTGGCATAGTGCCTAAGGCATTTGACTGCTAACCTGAAGGCTGGCAGTTCAAAGCCAACAGCCACTCCTCAGGAGGCAGATTGGGCAATCTACTTCTATAGAGACACCACCTCGGAACTCAAGGAAGGGTCTGACTGGTTTGAGCTCTGGATGCTCCAGTACTCACACACATAAACAATGCACACCACATACACATGAACATCACGCACACTTACACAGACATACCTGCACACAGAGACATGCATATACACATATCACAAACACACATACATATACACATACACACACACACCTTGCTTCAAGCAGAGATGCTCTCCTTGCATTTGTTTTATATACTGCAGTTCTGTACAATATCTATTTTTTAGTGTTTTTCTAATTGAAAAAAAAAGCTGCATTTCTACAGAAAGAAGCTAAATGTAAAGAAGCCAAATAAGTGAATTTTTCAAATTAAAGAAATTTACCTCCATTAAATCACAAGGTTTATCTTAAATTTTAACTGTTTTTTATTTTAAAAAAAAAAATCCTACACAAGCTGTCCCTTGTCCCATTCCTTCTAAAATAAGATCCCTGCACCATAGTTCATTTGATAAAGTTAGGCTTTGCCAGAGATTGATGTGAGGTGGACTCTGATCTACAGATTTATAACTATGAGTTTCTGTCCTCTTTTCAAAAAAAAAATAATAATATTTTGAGGCCAAATTAAAACTAATTACTCCTGCCAAGCCAATTCTTAATTTTTCTTATAACCAAGTACTATGAATCTTCATTTGCCATCCAGTCTTATCTCTGGTTCTACACCTTATCATGTGGGCAGCTGTTCACTCTGTTTAGGACATTTTCTCCTCCTTGCCTCAGCCTCTTCTTCATCTGCCTGAATTCAGTTGTTAGCTGCCATTGAGTCGACTCCAATTCAAGGTGACCCCATATATAACAGACAAAACCTTGCTCAGTCCTGTGCTATCTTCACAACAATTGGGAAGCTTGAGTCCATTATTGCGGCCGCTGTACATTTTGAGTCCTTTCCAACACAGAGCACTTGTCTTCCAGCACTGTTGTGATCTGTTGTGATCCATAAGGTTTTCATTGGCTGATTTTTCCGAAGTAGATCCCTAGGCGTTTCTTCCTAGTCCATCTTAGTCTGGAACCTCTGCTGAAAACTGTCCACCATGAGTAACTCTGCTGGTATTTGATACACTGATGACATGGCTTCTAGCATCACAGCAATACACAAGCCACCACAGCATGACAGACAGATGAGTAGTGGGTTGAATTCTAATCATCTTTAAAAACTCAGCTCAGTTGTTATGACTTAAGGAAGCCACCCAAACTGGGTAAGATGTTTCTCCTCTTCTCTCATTCAGGGCACATGTATATCATGTATACACATGCATTAAGCACTTACCACTTTTTATTTTAATTGTCTGCTTGTTATTCAACTCACAGCAACCCCTCCTTGGATTTCCGAGATGGTATCTCTGTGCAAGTAGATTGCCCAGTCTTCCTTCTGAGTTTTTGGGTTTTTTAGTATTTTTCTCCCTAGTTAGGTGTGTACCCCTCAAACCAAAGTCTATATCCTCAATGCAGATAACAGGGCCAGAGTACTCAATATGCATATTTTAATTGCAGTAAAATAATTTTATGTTATCTTAAAGATTCACAGGTCATCGGTACGTTTTTAACTGCAAACATCCCTTGATTTCATAGGTGAGTTTTTTGTTGTTTTTGTTATTTTTACTTTTATTGTGGTGAAAACAAACACAACAAGACACTTGCCAAAATAACAACTTCCTCATTTACAGCTCACGGACACTGATGGCATTTTTCATACATTTTTTTATACTGTGCCACAATTATTGCTATCTTTTCCCAAAATATTCCACCACCATTACCATAAATTCAATGTCATGCAAACAAATCTTCCCTTTTCCCCCCTTCCTCCTACCCCCAGTAACCACTAATAATCTATGGTTTTGTGTATATTTTTTCCAACCTATCTAGGAATTTAGCATCCCTTCCTCTCTTATCCCTGGTAAATAATCAAAAAAAAAAAAAAATTCCTTCCATGTATAAACCTTTCCTTGATTTTTTTACAATAGTGGATAATACAATATTTGTCCTTCTATGATTGACTTATTTCACTCAGCATAGTGTCCTCCAAGTTCAATCACATTATGTGGTGTTTTGCAGATTCTACATTTTTCTTTAGGGTTGCATAGTATTCCATTGTGTGTTTGTACCACAATTTGTTTATCCATTCCTTGGTTGATGGGTACTTAGATTGTTTCTATCTCTTTGCTATTGTGAATAGTGCTGTGATGAACATGGGTGTGCATATATCTGTTCCTGTCCTGCTTCTCACTTCTTTAGGATATATATCTAGTAATGGGATTGCTGGATCAAATGGTATTTCTATTTCCAAATTTTTAAGGAGTGGCCATAACAATTTTGGCAATGGTTGTATCATTTTACAGTCCCACTAGCAGTGTATGTACATCCTCACCAGCATTTGTTATTTTCTGTTTTGTTGAACTTTGCTATTAACGCTGGGGTGCGATGGTATCTCATGATTGTTTTTCATCTCTCTAATGGTTAATGAGGAGCTGTGGTAGCATAGTGCGTAAGACACTTCACTGCTAACCAGAAGCCTGGTGGTTCAAACCCACCAGCCACTCCTCAGAAGGAATGTTGGGCAATCTACTTCCGTAGTGATAACACCTCAGAAACCCAAGGAGGGGTCACTATGAGTCGGGGCAGACTCGATGGCACATAACAACAACAACAAATGGCTAATGACTGTCCACATTTCTTCATGTGTTTGTTAGCTGCCTGGATATCTTCTTTGGTGAAGTGTCTGTTCATATCTTCTGCCCATTTTTTAATTAGATTTTGTTTTGGTTACCTAGTGCTGCTCTGACAGGAATATATACCACAAATGGGATGGCTTGAACAAACAGGTTTATTCTCTTACAGTTCAGGAGTCTAGAAGTCCAAGTTCAAAATGCCAGGCTCTAGGGTCTGGGTGAAAGCCCCTCAACCTTGGGCTTCAGCTCTGCCTCTTGCTCCCAGCCCACTGAAGCTAGAGGCATCTCTTCACTCAGGCAGCTACTGGCTGCTGAGGCTAACAAGCCCAAGGCCAACAAATAAAATGGCACAGTCCCGATGTTACCAAACCACATGGCAGGCCATTAATTTAAGTCCATTGAAAGTCCCAAGGTCGGCAGAGCATGGCAGGCTTCTGAACAATGACACGGCTACATGCAGGGTTCAAGCATGCCATAAGCTAGAGACCATTCCCCAAGGCTTCTTCTTATATACAGGAAGCAGCCCACACAGCTACTCACAGTAGGTTCCACCATGAAGTTGATTACATGTCTTATCATGGGGAATACTACATCCGGCTGCCCAGCCACTCAATCAGGCCCAGCAAGTTGACACACAGACTTAACCACCACAGATTTTTTATCTCTTTGATGTTGAGGTGCTAGAGCTTTCTGTAAATTTGAAAGATAAGCCCTTTGTCTGATATGTCATTGCTTAATATTTCTTCCCAGTCTGTAGGTTCTCTTTTTTCCTCTTTTGGAAAAGTTTTTGAAGCACATAAGAATTTAATTTTTAAAAGATTCCAAACATCTAGTTTATCTTCTGTTGTTTGCACATCTTGGGTTATGCTTGATAGTATCTTTATGCCATAAATCTGGGCCCCTAAGTTTGCCCCTATTTTTCCTTTGATGAACTTTATAGTTTTAGGTTTCACTTTTAAGTCTTTGGTCTATCCAGAGTTAGTTTTTGTGCAGGGTGAGAGGTATAGATCTTGTTTCAGTTTTCTGTTAATGAGTATCCATTTTTGCCAGCACTATTTGTGAAAGAGACTATCGCTTCCCCATTTAACAGATTTCAGCCCTTTGTCAAAGATCAGCTGACCATAGGTTGATGGATCAATTTCTGGGTTCTCAATTCTGTTCCACTGATCTATCTGTCTGTCAATGTACCAATACCAGACTGTTTTGACAACTATGGTTGTATAGTAGGTTTTGAGATCTGGGAGTGTGAGACCTCCTACTTTGTTCTTCTTCAGTAGTGTTTTGCTTATCCAAGGTCTCTTTCCTTTCCATATAAAATTAGTGATTGGTTTTTGCATGTTTTTAGAGAATGTTGATGGCATCTGACTCAGGATTGCATTGAATGTATAGATTGCTTTGGGAAGTACTGACATTTTCAAATGTTCAGTGTTCCTATACCTGAGCATGGTATGGTCTTCTCCATTTACGTACATTTCTTATAGTTTCTTGAAGTAGTGTTTTGTAGTTTTCTTTGTATAGGTCTTTTGTATTCCTGTTAAGATTTATTCCCAAGTATCTTATCTTTTTGGTAGCTATTATAAATGGTATTGATTTTCTTATTTCCTTTTCAGAGACCACTTTGCTAGTGTAGAGGAATCCAACTGATTTTTGTATGTTGACTTTGTACCTTGCCATGAGGCTAAATCTTTCAATAAGTTCCAGTAGTGTTCTTGCTGAGTCTCTTGGGTTTTCTATGTATAGGATCATATCATCTGCAAATAGGGATAGTTTCACTTCTTCCTTACCAATTTGGATGCCTTCGATTTCCCTTTCTTGCCTTATTGCCCTGGCAAGGACTTCCAGTACAATGTTGAATGTAAGAGGTGATTGAGGCCTTCCTTGTCTGGTTCCTGTTTGTAAGGGGAATGGTTTCAGTCTCTCTCCACTGAGAATAATGTTGGCTGTTGGTTTTGCTTATATGCCCTTTATTATGTTGAGGAGTTTCCCTTCTATTCCTATTTTTCTGAGAGTTTTCATCAGGAACAAATTCTGGATTTTATCAAATGTGTTTTCTGCATCAACTCATATGATCATGTGATTCTTTTCCTTTATCTTACTTATGTGATGGATTACATTGATTGCTTTTCTAATGTTGAACCGTCCTTGCATACCTGGTATGAATCCCATTTGGTCATGATGTTTTTGATATGTTGCTGGAGTCTGTTGGCTAGGATTCTGTTGAAGAGTTTTGTATTTATATCATAAGGAATATTGGTCTGTAGTTTTTGTTTCTAGTGGTGTCTTTGCCTGGTTTTGGTATCAAGATTATGCTTGCTTCATAAAATGCATTTGAGAGGATTCCATTCTTTTCTACGTTCTGAAATAGTTTGAGTAGGATCGGTGTCAGCTCTTCTCTTAATGATTGGTGGAATTCTCCAATGAAACCATCTGGACTGGGACTTTTTTCTTGTTGTTGGCAATTTTTTTATGACCTGATCAATTTCTTCTTTTGTTATGGGTCTGTTCAAGTTTTCTACTTCAGTCTGTGTTAGTTTAGGTAAGTAGTGTGTTTCTAGAAATCTGTCCATTTCTTCTAGGTTTTCAAATTTATTGGAGTACCATCCTTCATAATATCCTGATATTATTCTTTTTATTTCTGTTGGTTCTTTTGTGACATCACCCTTTTCATTTATTTGTGTTATTTGTATCTTCTCCTTCCTTTCCTTTGTTAAATTTTCCAATGGTTTGTCAATTTTATTAATCTTTTCAAAGAACCAATTTCTAGTCCTGTTGATTTTTTCTATTGTTTTTCTTTTTTCTGTATCATTTATTTCTGCTTAAATCTTTATTACTTCTTTTCTTCTGCTGACTGTAGGCTTTTATTGTTGCTCTTTTTCTATTGTTGGAGATATTGGGTTAAGGTATTGATTTTGGCTCTTTTTTTCTTTCTTTTTTTTTTTTTTTGATGTGTACACCTACTGCTATAAATTGTCTTCTGATCACTGCTCTTGCTGTGCCCCAAAGATTTTAATATGTTGTGTTTTCATTCTTATCAAGTCAAGAAATTTTTTTCATTTCATTTCTTTATTTCTTCTATTACCCAGTTGTTTTTGAGGAGGGTGTTATTCAGTTTCCATGTGTTTGCTCTTTTTCTGTTGGTCTTCCTAGTGCCAATTTCTAATTTTATAGTGTTGGGATCTGAGAAGATGTTTTGCAGTATTTCAACATTTTTACATTTATTGAGGCTTGCTTTGTGACCTAACATATAGTCAAACCTAGAGAATGTTCCATGTGTGCTGGAAAGGAATGTATATTGTGTTGTTGTTGGGTAAAGTGCTCTGTAGATGTCTAGAAGGTCAAGTTGATTGATCATATTGTTTAGTTCTTTTGAATCTTTGTTGAATTCATTTCCAGTTGTTCTATCTTTCATTGACAGTGGTGTATTAAAGTATCCTGTAATTACTGTGGAGTCATCTATTTGTCTTTTCAAGTCTGTTAAAGTCTGCTTTATATATTTGGGTCTCTTTCATTGGGTGCATACATATTTATTAAGGTTATATCCTCCTGTTCAGTTGATCCTTTAATCATTGTAAAATGATCATTTTTGTCTTAAAGCCTATTTTATCGAAAATTAATATTGCCACTCCTGCTCTCTTTTGGTTGCCATTTGTTTGGTATATCTTTTCTAACCTTTGATTTTTAGTTTATTTTTGTCTTTGTGTCTTTGTGTTTTGTAGACAACATATTGATGGGTTATGTTTTCTTATCCTGTCTGCAACTTTTCCTCTCTTGAATGATGCATTTAAACCATTTACACTCAATGTAATTATCAACAAGTATGAATTTATTGATGTCATGTTGTTATATGCTTTCTTGAGGTATTGCTGATTTGTTTGCTCCATATAATTTTCTGTGCTGAGCTCATTTTGTTTATGAGTCATGTTATCAACTCCTTCATTGCTATTGCTTTAGTATTTGGGATCTGAGAAGATGTTCTCCAGTATTTCAATGTTTTTACATTTATTGAGGCTTGCTTTGTGACCTAACATATAATCAAACCTAGAGAATGTTCCATGTGTGCTGGAAAGGAATGTATATTGTGCTGTTGTTGGGTAAAGTGCTCTGTAGATGTCTAGAAGGTCAAGCTGATTGATCATATTGTTTAGTTCTTCTGCATCTTTGTTGAATTAATTTCCAGTTGTTCTATCTTTCATTTACAGTGGTATATTAAAGTATCCTGTAATTACTGTGGAGTCATCTATTTGTGTGTGTCTTTTTTATTTTGATGTGAAGGTTTATCATTTTTCTTTGAGGTTACCCTGTGATTTATAATTTTCTTCCCAAATTAAAACAGTCTGTTCTATCTAGCAATTGTCTTGATTTCCTCACCATTTAGAAGTTCTGTAACTATACTATTTAGTCCCTCTTTTTGGTTTGTAGTTGTCCTCATTTACCAATTGATGTCTCTGGTTCTCTATTTGCAGTCGTACAAGCTTATTTTACTTTGGCTACTTCTATAACTGGGTTGGTTTCTGGGCTATGTCTTCATGTGTGTTAATCATCAGTTGTTATTTGCTGTTGTTGGTTCTTTGTCCAAAGGACTCCCTTTAGCATCTTTTGTAAAGTTGGTCTTTAAAAAATTCCCTTAATTTCTGCTTATCTGGAAATCTCCAAATTTCACCCTCATATTTGATAGACAGTTTTTCTGGATATACAATTCTTGGTTGGAGAATTTTTTCTTTCAGGGTTTTATATATATCATCCTCTTGCCTTCTCAACTGCATGGTTTCTGCTGAGAAATCTGAACTTAGTCTTATTGGTTACCCTTTGTTGGTAAATTTCCATTTTTCCCCATGCTGTTTTCAGCATTCTTTCTTTGTCTTTGGTTTTAGTGAGTTTGATGATGGTATGTCTTGGTGATTTTCTCTTGGGGTCTGTCCTGCTTGGAATTTGTTGAATGGATATATTCTCCTCTTTCATCATATTAGGGAAATTCTCATACAACAAATCTTTGACAATTTTCTCTGTGATTTTATCTGTCTCTTCCTGTTCTGAAATTCCAATTATACATAGGTTATTCCTCTTGATGATATCTCACATGAATCTTTGGCTTTCTTCATTATGTTTTGATTTTTTGTCTGATTCATCCCTTAACTAAGTAGTATTGAGGTATTTGTCTTCAATCTCATTAATTCTGTCTTCCATTGATTTGATTCTACTCCTTTGTCTATTCAAGTGTAATCTATTTCTGAAATATTAATATTATTCTTCTGGGCTTCTGTTTGTTGTTTTTGTATTTTTCTAATTTTTTTTATTATTTTGTCAATTTGTTCTTGTAATGTGTTCCTAAATTTTTCTAGAGTTTTTCCTGTGTTTTCCTTAATTTTATCAGTGCTTTCCTTGATCTTGTCAGTGATCTCCTTGATCTGTCTCAACCCATTGAAGGTACCCAAAATAATTCTTTTGAAATCCTTATCAGGGAGTTCCAGTGCTGCTTCTTCTTGAGGGATATTTTCTGGGTTTGTGTCCTGGTGCCTTGTTTCTACTACTTAATCTTGTTTTTTGGTGTCATCTATGATGGTCTGTTATCTCCAAGACAGTGTGGTATTATTGTATTTATGTTTAATTTGTGGTTGTATACTGATGTGATTCATGCAGGATTTTTTCTTTTATTTTGTTTTGATATATCTGTGTGAGCAGGGTACCATGCTCCTCTATTCACTAGTTGTTAGCACTTAGGCACTCACCACCTGTCTCCTTGTGTGATAGAGAATGAGAGTGTGTGTACAGATCTCAGTTAGCTGTTCATAAAGAACAGTTGATATGCATTGAGCTGGTACTAGAAGCTGTCTATCACTGGTCAGTTGGCACAAAAGTAAGTCGGGGCCTTCATTCAGTGGGTGTGGCTGTAGGAGGTGCAGGTATATAGTTGGATTGTGTCAGAATTGTTGCTGTCTCTCACTTGGTTGGACAAAAAATATTTTAAATCCACCAAAAAAAAAAAAAAAAAACAAGAGAATGAAAAATTCAATCCACATGAACAAATAGGAACAATTGCAAAAGAAAAAAGAGAAATGCAATAAATAAGAGGAAATTTTTCAAAATATACTTTTAAAAGGATAAAAGAAAGGTAATGAGAGGAAGGGGGGAAGCCACAATATCTGGGGAGGGTGGGATGAGAAAAAGAACAAGAGTAAAACATTAGGCAAAGGTGCAAAAGGAAAAACACAGGATGGGAAGAAGCTAAAGACAGAAAGAAGAAGGTAACCAGGAAAAGGGAAGAGAAAAAAAAAAGAACCAGGGACAGGAAAGAGAAAAAAAAAAGGAAGAAAGGAGGAAGATAAAAAGAATAAGTTAAAAACAAACAAACAAAAACAAAACTATAAGGGGCAGGGCACAGTACCCAGCTCTGCCAGGGCACAGACCAGGATGGAGCTCCTGCAGGTCAAGAAGGTGGGTGGAGGCTGGAGGATGGTCACACTCTTATTCACCAGGAGGGCACAGGGCACAAGAGTAACAAAAGGAATATAGGGAATATCACACTTGTACAGTCATCAGTCTCCAGTGTGGTTGCCTGTGCTGTCCTTGGAAGCTGGAGTGCACTTCCAGGTTGCAGTTCAAACACCTGCACACATTCAAAACAGCTCAGCCAGCTGCTTGGAAACATCCAAAATGGCTACCCCCTCAGGACAGCTGCTAGCAATTGACAGGTCCACCTGTCCCCTTATTCGTTGTTCTCCTTTCTGGTCATCAGGTACCAATGCAGTCCTTGCCCATGCAGCCTTGGTGAGCAGAGCTGATTCTTAGGTTGCCATTGGAAAATATTCAAAGTGGCTGTGCCCTCAGGACAGCCTGCAGTCCAGAGCTCCATTTGTCTCCTTACTCACACTTTCATTCAGGTTCTTCTACTAGTTGGTATTTAATCCACTTCTTTATCCTTCCCTTCAAATCTCAGGGTTCCAGATCATCTTCTGTATTGGTTTCAATTGGTTTCTCATTGCTTTATCGAAGAGGGTCTATATAGCTTTTCTGCCTATTTCACCATCTTGCCAGAACCCATAGGTGAGTTTTTATCATGTTTCATCTCTTTGTCAGATCTTGATGATAGAATGTTAAAATTCCTGTTAATGAGATTTTTTTTCAGACCATATATGCTTTTATTTAACTTAACAAAAGAAGAAACTGAAGTGACATAGGAATGGTTATTGAATTGTGAATAAATATTAATTTATCACAAAAGAACCTATTAAAGCTGAAAACTGAGGAAAAAAAGATTACAAAAAACACATTTTTGAAACTGCATGTTTCAACTTTTGGTAGTTTCTTTTTTTAATTTTGATTTGGGTGAAGATTTACAGAGCAAATTCACTTTCCATACAGCAGTTCACATATACTTTGTCTCATGTCATTGACCACAGTT